>NC_041397.2:39039272-39339272 GCF_900747795.2 Erpetoichthys calabaricus
TTAGAGCAGTGCTTCCAATTAGATCACAGATTATCATATTGCAAAGCAACATGTACATTGGTTTATGAAAATGGCGATGGAAAGCAATTACAAATAAACGTGTTAAATTGCCAGAAAGAACAAAAATGTACATGGCAACAGAAAAAATAAACATTAATACTTGAAACTCAGGTGGAAAGCTGAAACCTTCCAATATTAATATTGAAGAGTTTTGCGTTGATCATTCATGCTTAGATAGATGAGTAGAATGTGTTCTGAAACACAAAAATAAAAATATTTCACTACTACTTCAAAAATAAACAATAATCTTATTAGAAAAGCTATACTGTACCGAGTAGAGCAGTGAATTATCATAAGCCAAGCATTATACAGAGTGCATGTTCAGATTTCAGAAGGAATATTTCTGTATACAGGGTTTGTTTAAATGCAGACTATTGTATTGTCTAGCTTAAAGATAATTCTTTCAGAGAAAGACTGTTCAATGTTTCTTTAACTTCAATGAATACTTTGATCTCTCAGTAGGTAAAAAGTAAAAGAACGTCTTAAAGTATCAGTCCTTTTTCTCTGATGAAATATCTACTGTACAAACTTATAAATGAGCCTGCTCCATAACTGTTAATTTACTCCTTAAAACTGTTTTCATGTAAATGTATAGTCATATCATAAATATGAAACATAAAGATGTGTTATATTGTAATTAGTCAATAAGCACCGTTAGAATAAAAACACTTGCTTTAGAAGAGTATTCTCAATCTATTTAACTTTGGCTTGAAATAATTCAGAAATATGCCCATGTATTGTTATTTTTAACTAGAAAGATGTTTTGTTTAACAGTGTAATTAAATCTGAAAAGCATGTTGAGCAGAGAACACCACTAGCTGTGAGATGAAAAAAAACAAGCATTGTCTACCTATTCAGGCATCATGAAACATATTTTCATGTAGAGGATTATAGACACAAGTATTCTATTCTCCAGCTTGAAGTTTTATATTAAAGAAAATAAATGTATAATTCATGTTTAAAGTAAAGGACTACTGTTGATCTTGAGTCAATAAAACAGAAAAACAGTAAAGAAATGTGTTAACACTGTTAATCCTGTACATTTTTCTATAAAATTAAATAGCCGCATCTGTCAAATTAAATTATTTGCTTACTATACTATTTCTAACAAATCAAAGCTGCTATGTTACTGCATAATAACATCAAAGTAAACTTTGAATTACATTTTAAAACTGTAAACTAGAATACTTAAATTAAAAAATGTTATCTGAAAAAGTATTCTGAATCTCTCTAAATTAACCAATAAATTATCCAGGAATGTACATATTCCCTGTCTTAGTATTATAAACTTTACCTGGAGAAATACATTAAAAGTGTGCTTTTATAGGAAAACAGCTGTTTTATTTTCTTTGTTTCTGTACATGTTTTTTCTTATATAGACAACACAAAAGAATTACCTTATTTCAAGACAAATAAGCACCTGCAAATACAAATACAATATAAACCTATAGGTTCAAAAGTGCACATAACATCTTCACCTACATAATTTCCTTCCAAAATCACACCTTCTCTATTTATATTTTGTAAATTACAGATTCATACAAACCACCAATTGAGATGTTTGTTTCCATGAAAAGTTACAGTGGTGACAGGAGAGTTTCTCGAGAGAAAATATCTTGAGAGACTCTCATTGGCTTTCTGTAAGCTCCCCAAGCAAGCTGCCTTGAAAGAAAACAATTATATCTCCTCACCACTTTTAGAGAAGATGCCGTGCTTTCACACATTTCAGCCTATTTGGTTTCAGTCAGAAAATGACAAGTACTGTACATCCAAATTTAGATAAATATGTTTGTCATGAACACTAAATAACTGAGAAAAAAAAATGGGTAAAGAAAAAAACAGCATCAAGTACAAGCCAGGAACCAACCCTGGACAAGGCTCCGGTTCATCACAGGTCCAAGTTGCACACCCTTTCCTACTCACTTTGACAGGGTCTATCACTCTAACATGCACAGTCTTTAAATGTACATTATAATGCACTTATGTTTAATTTAAACAGTGCTTAGTTCATTAGAAATCTAGACATCTACTGACCTATTTATTGACAATGTGAATTCATCATTTGAAAAACTATGCCACAGCTATATACTTCAGTAAAATGGCCCATATTCTATGTACAAGTTGAAGATATTCTTCAAAACAACCAGTTAACATTTACAATCTTCCAACAATATCTATGGCTGAGCCTATACAAGTCAGTCATGATGAAGGTACAACCTATTTACAAACATTACCAATAAATTGCTTTTATCCACAATTTATTTCAAGAAATTACAAATCTTTTTACATATACCGTTCAAATTGCAAGGAGAGGGGTGTTGAGTTTGACTTAATTCAATTCTATTTTCAACATCAATGTTTATAATATAACATTGTTTGTATTTTTAACATCTATTTTACATGTTGAAACACAATTTATATGTTCAGTAAAACAGGGAATAAAGGGAAACTGAATCCCCAGTGAAAACCAACAAAGACACATTTGAGACCTGTAAACTCCACCAAACAATATCTTGGTGCAGGATTCAGAAACAGAACTCTGGATCCATTATGTTGGAGCACTAACTAACATGCCTTAATGCCACCCTCTAGTTTATTAAAAAATAGTCATAACTAACTCTTTTTTATGAAAGGCTAAAAAAGAAGGCAATATTACAGCAATGAATCAAGTCACAATCAAGCAAAAAGGTCCAGCTATCTGAGAATGAGTAGAAACCATTCCACCTCATATTTACTTTTTAGCTGCCATCTTTTTAAATCCTTCAAGTTTTTTTCTGTCTCTCTCAATTAAGCTGTGCATTTCTGAAAACTTTATTTCAGTTTATTTCCATTTATGGGTGTCATTTTCGATGCATTTAAAAAGTTGTATTTCTTTCATACAAGGAGGCTCCACCCCCTGCTCGCTTCGCTCGCCTACCCCCGGGGTTGGGTAACCCGAAATACACTGATGAATGTATGAGATATATCGAATTGTAAAGGTGTAGATGACGAACAAAGGAAGTAAAGAACCCATAGCATGGCACATTAGAAGGACCTATTGGAGTACTTCTTTATACACAACATTTGTAGTAAAATCGTTGATAAAGTGCATGAACTATTGTAGGATCTATTGTAGTCAATAATGTTTTTACTTTCAGGTACATTGTTAGTTAGAAACATCCGTAGATATTCAGGATATCCATCTAAAGGAGGCAGTCTAACCTGACCCCTGTGACAACAACGTGTAAACTCATTAGTTGTATTGCCAGTTGTTTCTTCGGGGAAGTTAAGTGAATGACAATGACAGCAAATGATATTCATTAATCCTAATGAATGTTCATTAATAGTGGACGCACTTAAAACTAAAAAGCCCTCAACCTGGGTGGGACGCTACAATACGTTTGAATTTTACTGTTTTCATATTGTGTACCTCTGTCTGCATGTGTATCTTCAGACCTCAATTTGTCCTGGTATTTTTTCAATTACATCTGGTTCTGATGATTAATCACCTTTTGTTATACACTTTCTATGCGCTGAGAGCACATGATGTGTGTGTACCATGTGCTTTTAATTTACACGATTGATTATTTTTTGATTGGTGTGCTCTTATATATTCCGTACTATCTTTGTGGACCTTTGCAGACCCTGTAGTGTCTTAACCTGTGCCTGCTTTGCTTCCGCAGTTTCTGACACTTGTTGTAGGTGCCTGCATTCATTGATCTTATCCAGGTGGGCTTGTGTGTGTATCGTTGAGCTGTATTGTGTTTGAATTTGGTGTAAAGCGTTCAGCGGTTTGTACAATCCCAAGCAGCACATTATTCCTAACTTCACTGACTTCCTAACCCCAAACACAACTTTCTAGCACCCTCTTCAATGCCCCCCCTATTACCGCATGAAATGAATACCCCGCTATCAGTCCTCCGTTCTGTTCTCCGCCTTCCCTCAATCGGACCTAACAGTCACTAAAAAGCAAAAAGCCCTCAACCTGGGTGGGACGCTACAATACCTTATATATTCCGTTCTATCTTTGTGGACGTTTGTGGACCCAGTAGTGTCTTAACCCGTGCCTGGTTTGCTTCCGCAGTTTCTGACGCTTGTTGTAGGCGTCTGCCTTCATTGATCTTATCCAGGTGGGCTCGTGTGTGTATCGTTGAGCTGTATTGTGTTTGAATTTGGTGTAAAGCGTTCAGCGGTTTGTACAATCCCAAGCAGCAGATTATGCTACAATACCTTATATATTCCGTACTATATGTTTGTGGACCTTTGCGGACCCGTAGTGTCTTAACCCGTGCCAGCTTTGCTTCCGCAGTTTCTGACGCTTGTTGTAGGCGCCTGCGTTCATTGATCTTATCCATGTGGGCTTGTGTGTGTATCGTTGAGCTGTATTGTGTCTGAATTTGGTGTAGAGCATTCAGCTGTTTGTACAATCCCAAGCAGCACATTATTCCTAACTTCACTCCGCAGTAGTGCCACTCACAATATGGCGGTTATTTTATTTGCTATTTCCGTTAGTTGAGCTGTACGCACCTGCGCAGTACGTCTCATGGTCCCATCGCCGTGTACCTGCGTCCATGCCATCCGGTTTACCATTCTCGGTTAGTAATATGGATTGTTTGCTTTATGGTGTAAAAGTGTCCAGTAAAGGCACTTTAGCCTCTGTGATATTTTCTATATTGGTGGACAAGTTAATACTGGAAATGACAAAACTGTTAGCCTTGATTCACACATATTTATTCAGCATTGATAAGCTCAAATATGTAACAAGAATATGTCAACACTGGCCAAGGCCAGCTACCTAAACTTCAATACCTTACAATGGGGCTAGAAGCCCCTCCACTCACATGTCAATCTGTCTTCAGATTGCTTCCCCAAAAAAGGCTACATTTCTGAATACCCTAGCAAAAGCCAGAAACCACTACTCCTGTCGGGATTTTGTATCCCAATGGATACTTTTGAAAGGGCTACACAATCTTAACAAGAGCCGAGGGCTGATCACTACCACTGACAGTACATAACCTAAATGGTAACCCTTCTCTTCATTAACAATCATCAGTCATTGCTAAATGTCAGTAAACAACAGCAAAGCAATATTCAAAACCATTTCAGTCATTAATTATGTTCATTTGAAGGTGAAGCCAGGTGTAAACATTAGAAATAAAAACATACAACCTGAACGATTCAAATCAAGGTCGCAAAGCAAGCTTTGTATCTAGTGGCTATAGTTTTGGTTGTTGATGTTTTCTTCAACCAGGTAGAATGCTTGGAAGGGGCAATCTGTAGCTGGCAAATTTGGACTGAGTAGTCTTCTCTTTGAAAGGTGTTTTTCTCTTTCTCCCTTTCAGGCTTATTTTAAAGTACTTTGAATTTATAGAGACTTGCTAACTAACTGCGTTGTGTAAGATATTGCATCAGTCAAAAAATTCGGACAACCAATAAGTTCCCATGGTCTGGTTGTTTGTTTATTAAGTTACCTTTAGCTAGACATGAAAGTCCCATTTCACACATTCCTACAAACATACACACACTGGTCACTTTACCTAAGTTTAAACATACAGATACAATACAATAAACAATAATAACCTTTTAACAATTGCATACTTATTTTTCCAGAATTTCTGTCTATTTTGCATTCACCACAGAACTTTATCTGATCCTAAATTTGAAAGTCTTGGATAATTACCTCATGAAAAATAATGATCACATGAGGTCATTTGTAGCTGCTTACTATTTCAGTTACAGAACATTATGATTACAGAATGTCAAAATGTTACTGCCTTAGTCACATAGCTTAAGGGCCATTTCTAACTACTGTACTTCTAAAATTAAAATGCACTAAAATAAAACACACACAATAAATATTATTAGCTCATATTTAAAAAACTGCAAATACACAATTTTCCAACAGCAGTTTATATGTTCTTGTCTTAGCATTTTTGCTGCTTTATCTCAGTTGCAATTTAGGCTCTTCATTTGTTCCCACAGATCTGAATAATCTAATGTCCATTTAAGTCTTATAATATTTTATTCATGTATAGCCACCAAGCATTTATGCAGATTTATAAACTGCTCAAAAAAATTAAAAGAACATTTAGAAAACACATCAGATCTCAGTGGGATAAAAACCATGCTGGATATCTATACTAATATGAACTAGGTAATGTGTTAGCAATGAAAGGATACCACATCATTTGATGGAAATGAAAATTATCAACATGCAGAGGGCTGAATTCAAAGACACCCTGAAGATCAAAGTGAAAAAATGATGTGGCAGGCTAGTCCATTATGCCGAAATTTCATTGCAGAAACTCCAAATCGTAATCAGTAGTTTGTATGCCCCCTACGTCCTTATATGCATGCCTGACAATGTCGGGGCATGCTCCTAATGAGATGATGGATGGTGTCCTGGGGGATCTCCTCCCAGATCTGGACCAGGGCATCACTGAGCTCCTGGACAGTCTGAGGTGCAACCTGGTGGCTTCAGATGGAGCGAAACATAATGTCCCAGAGGTGTTCTATTGGAGTTAGGTCAGGCGAGCGTGAGGGCCAGTCAATGGTATCAATTCCTTTATCCTCCATTAACTGCCTGTATACTCTTGCCACATGAGGCCGGGCATTGTTGTGCACCAGGAGGAACCCAGGACTCACTGCACCATCATTGGGTCTGACAATGGGTCCAAGGATTTCATCCTGATACTTAATGGCAGTCAAGGTGCTGGTGTCTAACCTGTAGTGTCCCTCCATGGATATGCCTCCCCAGACCATCACTGACCCACCACCAAACCGGTCATGCTGAATGATGCTTCTCCAGACCCTTTCATGTCTGTCACATGTGCTCAGGGTGAACCTGCTGTCATCTGTTAAAAGCACAGGTCACCGGTGGTGGACCTGCCAATTCTGGTATTTTATGGCAAATGCCAATCAAGCTCCATGGTGCCGGGCAGTGAGTACAGGGCCCACTAGAGAATGCTGGGCCCTCAGGCCACCCTCATGAAGTCTGTTTCAGATTGTTTGGTCAGAGACATTCACACCAGGGGCCTGCTGGAGGTCATTTTGTAGGGCTCTGGCAGTGCTCATCCTGTTCCTCCTTGCCCAAAGGAGCAGGTACCGGTCCTGTTGATGGGTTAACACTAGAATTACCAGAGCCTACGAGAAAACTCATAAATCCAGCCCACCTTAAATCCTTTCTCACCTCTCCGTCAGTGTCTTTTGTTCTGTAAATGTGTCGATAAGCAGTAAGCAGCCTGGTATCCCATCCCCCCGCCCACTACCGCAGTTCAATTCGCAAAGAGGTTTCTCAGTGCTCAGTGTTTATCTTTGAGTGAAGTGCTGTAGCTTTATAGAGTAAAAAAGTACATCGTCAGAATACATACATTTCATGTGTGTTCAGTGTCATCAACAATCTATGTAAAAACGTCGTTAACACAGAAACGTTTTTCATGTTTTAGTAATAATTGACAAAATGTAGACATGAAATGTATAATGTGTGGAGCCTGAAATACAAATATGAAATAAACACTTTCACAAAACTTACAAGTATAACAAAACAAGTCCACTTTTTTTCAAGAATTTAACCGATGAAAAAAGAAAGCAGGTTACGACAGGCGGTTGATACGACAGCTTGCGTGGTGCAATGTTAAGAACTGCTGCCTTCCAATCAAGAGGTCGCGGTTTCGATATCAGCTGCTTCCCAAATTTACTATTCTGAGTAGTGAGCTGCTCTTATTGTTAATAACCTATTCTAACAGCATGACGTCTAACCCAGCGCCTTAGAACAATTGAACATACCTCCTCCAATCATTTCAGTGTTCTGACGATCGCATCCTCCAGAGGGGAGTCCCATGCATATGGGAACAAGTCGGTCCCAATTTCGGACGCACCATAATTACCTCATTGGCTTTGCATGTTTTGAGATTCTGCTGGAAGTTCCCTCCAGGGTACTGGATGCCAAAACCTGTGGTAGAAATTTTATATTTTTTAAAGAAAGAAAGATCCTCTAACAGAACAAATCAGTAATAAGGCAGGAGAAAATCAGTTAATTGTATCTTTTAATTACTCCTTGGCAAAATGCCTTGGAGGGAACATTCTTCAAAAGCAGTCCATTACAGCATGGTCAGAATGATCAGAGAAACAAAGAAATAAGGTTCATTTTATAAGCTATTGAATTTACTTACAGTGTCAATCAGTGCAAACATTTACTCTGGTTGGTTCATTGGTTTACACCCAAATGACTTATATAAAATAAAAAACTAGAGGTTGATAACAACCAAGTGATCTAGGACAACAAAATTAAAAACAAATTAGGCAGACAATTAGACACTTTGAGAGATTATCATTGTTTAATATTAAGCAGTGGGCCTCTTGCCAGCCTGAACGTCTTATTTTACTGCATTTCTTGAAGTAAGTGTTCAGCCATGTACAAAGTTAAAATAGGGGGACAGCTAACAAACTATTTCAGGGAGCACATCTGATCAATTAAAATCAAAGACCCGACAAAAGCCTACTGTACTGTTGGAACACTTCACATCCCTTCATTATTTCCACAGTGATCTCTCCATTTGTGTTCTTTCACAGGGATTCAAATATACTTTAAAAAAAAACACACACACACAAAAGAAGCTAAGCTCATTCTCACTCCTGGATCCAACATTATCTCCCAATCTCAATGACAAACTAACTTTTTAATCCCACCTTTCACTTACTCTAATGGAAGCATTTTTAGTCTGTCTTTAAAGTCCATCCATCCATTGTCCACCACTTATCCGAAGTTGGGTAGTGGGTGCAGCAGCCTAAGCAGGGCAGCCCAGACCTCCTTCTCCCCAGCCACCTCCTCCAGCTCCTCTGGGGGGACCCCGAGGCGTTCCCAGGCCAGCCGGGAGATATAATCCCTCCAGCGTGTCCTGGGTCTGCCCCGTGGCCTTCTCCCAGTGGGACATGCCCGGAACACCCCCCTAGGGAGGCATCCAGGGGGCATCTTGACCAGATTCCCGAACCACCTCAACTGATCCCTCTCAATGCAGAGGAGCAGCGACTCTACTCCGAGTCTCTCCCGGATAACTGAACTCCTCACTCTATCTCTAAGGGAAAGTCCAGCCACCCTGCAGAGAAAACTCATTTCGGCCGCTTGTATCTGCGATCTTGCTTTTTCGGTCACTACCCAAAGCTCGTGGCCATAAGTGAGGTTAGGAATGTAGATCGACTGGTAAATCGACAGCCTCACCTTTTGGCTCAGCTCTCTCTTTACCATGACGGACCACTTCACCATGCCGCACCAATCCATCTGTCAACCTCCCGCTTCATTCTTCCCTCACCCGTGAACAAGACCCCGAGATACTTGAACTCCTCCACTTGAGGCAGTAATGTGATCCCAACCCAGAGAGAGCATTCCACCCTTTTCCGGCAGAGAACCATGGCCTCGGATTTAGAGGTGCTGACTCACATCCCCGCCGCTTCACACTCGGCTGCAAACCACTCCAGTGAGAGCCGGAGGTCACTGTCCGATGAAGCCAACAGAACTACATCATCCGCAAATAGAAGAGATGAGATTCTGAGGTCACTGAACCAGACCCCCTCCGGTCCTTGGCTGCGCCTAGAAATTCTGTCCATAAAACTTATGAACAGAATCGGTGACAAAGGGCAGCCCTGGCGGAGTCCAACCTCAACAGGAAATTTATTACCGGCAATGCAGACCAAGCTCCTGCTCTTCCTGTACAGGGACTGAATGGCTTGTAACAATGAGCCTTGTACCCCGTAATCTTGGAGCACACCCCAAGGGATGCTTCGAGGGACATGGTCGAATGCCTTCTCCAAACCCACAAAACACATGTGGACTGATTGGCCAAACCCCCATGCCCCATCCAGGATCCTGGCCAGGGTGTAGAGCTGGTCCAGTGTTCCACGGCCGGGACGGAATCCGCATTGTTACTCTTGAATCCGAGATTCGACTATCGACTGAACTCTTTTCTCCAGCACCCCTGAATAGACCTTACCGGGAAGGCTGAGGAGTGTGATCCCCTTATCATAATATTAATCTGTGGGTTACACATTTCTTGGACTTTACACTTTAAGATTTCCGTATCTTTGCATGTTTCAGCGTAAGCAATGACAAGACAGTTTTCTGCTTCTCCTGCATAAACAGTGGGTGTGTATACAAAAGTATGTTCTCATTTGATAACTTCCAAAACAGACAAATTGATAAGCATAAGCACTTCTTTACCTCTCTTGAGGATTCTGGAGGGAACATGGGAATACACCCAGTTGGTCTACATGTGTTTGTGGACTTAGAGATAGTGTATGGCAGTGTTCCTTGAGGCATTCTGTGGAGGGTGCATTTGTGATTTTCATGGACTGGATATCAAGGAACAGGTTGGGAGAGGAGGGGTTTCAGTTCAGTGGTCTTAGAACTGCATCACTGCTTTTTGCAAATGTTGCGGTCCTGTTCGCTTAATTAGGCTGTGTACTCTGCACACATTGGAATGTTTTGCCAATGAGTGTTAAGTGGCAGGGATGAGAATCAGCACTTCAATATCTGAGGCTACGGTTCTCAGTAGGAAAAAGGTGGACTTTGCCTCAGGATCTTGTTAACAAGTAAGAGGAAAAGAGATGGTGAGGCAGACAGACAGATAGGGATGGCGAGTACAGCTATGCTGTCGCTATATTGAATAATTAAGGTGAAGTAGGAGCTGAGTCAGAAGGCAAATCTCTTGATTTACCATTTGATCTACATCCCTACCCTCACATATGGTCATGAGCTTTGGGTAATGACCGAAAGAATGAGATTACAGGTACAAATGGCTGAAATTAGCTTTCTCCACAGGGTGACTGGGATCTCACTTAGGGATAGGGTGAGAAGCACAGAGTAGAGCTGCTTACCTTCCGCATCAAGAGGAACCAATTGAGGTGGTTTGGGCATCTGATAAGGATGCCTCCTAGGAAGATTATATCTCCCAGATGGCCTGGGAATGTCTTGGGATCCCACATTATAAGTGCGTCTGTGGAAAGAGATGTATGGGTCTTACTGATAAGACATGGTAAATGAATGAATGAATGAATGAAGCACTCTTGTGCACGTGTCTTCATCTGAATGTGCTATGAAAATATCATATTTTTGTTCAAACACACAACAGTTATCCATGACATTGCCATCAAAAACCAATTGTTTGGATTTATGAAATCCTTTTGCCATGCTGTCAATGTATGTTCATTTAATTCTGGAGTTCAGTTGCTGTCATTGTACTTTGATGAGACTTAGTTACTGACGATTTATGACACAATGTTGAATGACGAATGGTCACAATTATTGAAACTTATGAGCAGTTTATTGTACAATAACACATTGATCTACATGTACACCAAAAACCAAACTTACTTTTTTTATTAACCTACTACAAATGCATGCAGCATGTTTACCCAATAACTACAGTGGTTATCAAGATACAAAAACAACACTGTTCTACGCATCTAAATAGGCAAAGAAGGAGCCAGCATTCTATGCCAGCAAAGGTGCAGCTGTATGGTAGGAATAGTCTCATTTTGTTTATGTCACAAACAAATGCTAGCCTAACAGCACCCAGTGATGGAGGATACAATACTTGAACATTAAAGTTAATACAGCTTAGGTTGATATTTAATGCTGATACATCTTCTTGAACTAAACAGTTGTTAAAGACTGGAAAGTTCTACATCATTATCTGCAGACGATAATGAATATTTTTATTTTTTAGAGTGATCAGAAGATGAAGCTGAGCCTAATACAAAAGCCAAAAAATTCATCCTGTCTTTCATCAAAACATAAATCAAAACCCCTAAATTATACTCAAAATAACTATTGGAAGGATTCTAAATAATGAGAATTCAATATGAAGCATATACCAGTCTAACAGAGTTTGTTTTCATACCCATTACTGACAGCCTAAAAGTCCTCCGGATTGACCTATTTGCAGTCACGTCAATGACATAATGTATTGCACTACTCAAGCTAGCTACTGTAGCAACAAGCCCAACAAATGACGGTACCTGCAAAAAACAAACAGAGACAAGACCCACTTGAAAGATTAACATTCAGCAATCAATCTGAAAAATATTTAAAGAACAGACATAAATGCTGCATTTTTTTAAACTTGGATAAAAATGTAAAAGGAGCAAAATACCTTCAGAAATATCTCAGAAAAATGCACAGAAGATCCTGACTATAGCAATCATATAGTCTCTGGTACAACAGGATTATGGGCATGTTTCTTACTTATCGATATGTACTTAATTTTTCAGCTGTGTCCCTCTGACTTGGTTCAGAGAAAATGTCCTAAGGATGGATGGATGGATTTAAAAAAACAGTGTTCATGCATAAATAGTCCAATAAATTATTCAATTAAGTAGGGCTGTCAAATTAGCCAAAAAATAAAGTTTGAAAATCATAATTAAAAATAAGCAAATATTTCAATACTGTATATTCAAACTTAGATTAATGGTTCTGAGTATTACATGTATATTTGCACATGCTTTTCTATACTTTATTATCCTTGTAATGACTGCAGCAGAGACCACAGCAAGAACAAACACCATCCATCTATATTCCAACCCGCTATATCCTAACTACAGGATCACGGGGGTCTGCTGGAGCCAATCCCAGCCAACACAGGGTACAAGGCAGGAAATAAACCCTGGGCAGGGCACCAGCCCACCGCAGAAGAACAAACACCAACAAAAAAAAGTCTTATCAGTATTTGGGAAAACATTATTTAAATAGAACAATAGAACAGAAATCCCACGAAGCTGCACTGTATAAAAGGGAGGCATTAGCACCACCTTCCTGTATTCAGCCTAATAATGACAACTGGGTGAGCAAGTCATTGCCAGCACAGTGAGACATAAATTCAGCCATGAAAAGGAGCTGGCATCATTCTTCACTAAATTAATATTAATATTGTTACTTTTTTAAACTTGGGTCCCATTTGTAGCACTTATCCGATGTCCTGCATTACAAATGTATTATGATGTGTCTTGCTGCTGCAAGGACAGCTGTGGGAAATGGAAAGCAGGGCTGGGGTGAAGTCCAACGAAAGTGTTTTTTGTGAGAAAACAGAGCATCTTACCTAGGGAGGGTTCAGTGACTCATGTAGGAGATAAAAAAAAGTACTTTCAGGCCAAAGCAGCAGAGTGGTTTGAGATCAAAAGAAATACAGGTTATTTAATAAGACAGTGACAGGGTAAAAATAGCAAGAGTAGTAAACAACAACAACAACAACATTTATTTATATAGCACATTTTCATACAAAAAGTAGCTCAAAGTGCTTTACATAATGAAGGGAAGAAAAATAAAAGACAAAATAAGAAATTAAAATAAGACAACATTAATTAACATAGAAAGGAGTAAGGTCCGATGGCCAGGGTGGACAGAAAAAACAAAAAAAAAACTCCAGAAGGCTGGAGAAAAAAATAAAATCTGTAGGGGTTCCAGGCCACGAGACCGCCCAGTCCCCTTTGGGCATTCTACCTAACATAAATGAAAAAGTCCTCTTTGTAGTTCGGGTTTTTCATGGAGTCACTTGATGCTGATGGTCATACAGACTTCTGGCTTTTAATCCATCCATCATTGTTGGAACATCATGGTGCTTTGGGTAGATGGTGGTGGCGCACACCACCACCAACAGGACACCGGAAAAGGAAACAGAAGAGAGAGTAGGGGTTAGTACAGATTTTGAATGAATAGTTATTATAATGAATTAGATATACAGAGTATCAGGATTAAATTACAGTGAAGTTATGAGAAGGCCATGTTAAAATAATGTGTTTTCAGCAGTTTTTTAAAGTGCTCCACTGTATTAGCCTGGCGAATTCCTACTGGCAGGCTATTCCAGATTTTAGGTGCATAACAGCAGAAGGCCACCTCACCACTTCTTTTAAGTTTTGCTCTTGGAATTCTAAGGAGATACTCAGTTGAGGATCTGAGGTTACGATTTGGAATATAAGGTGTCAGACATTCCGATATATAAGCCAGGGCGAGATTTTTTAAAGCTTTATAAACCATAAGCAGAATTTTAAAGTCAATTCTGAATGACACAGGTAGCCAGTGTAGTGACATCAAAACTGGAGAAATGTGTTCGGATTTTCTTTTCCTGGTAAGGATTCTAGCAGCTGCATTCTGCACAAACGAGCAGGCAAGAAGCAGACAGGTCAAAGGCAGAGTTGTTTTAATAGTTTGGAGATGTCAAACGGTCAAGCAGCAGGGTACTGTTTATATCATGACATTCAAAATAAAAATCCAGTTGGTATCTGTTGGCTCATCTGGAAAAGTGGGACCATCATAGTTTCAAGTCAAGGGTCCACACAGTCTGCCTGTTTTTTCTACCTTCAGAGATGCAGCAATATTTTAATAAAATTGGTCTGAATATTTCTAATATTATTTTAGGCATCATGTTTCAAACCAGCAGCCAGAGTAAGATTGAGACTAATTGTGGGAAACAGCATATTGGCTGACTGTAACAATTTTAAAGTGTTGTAATAAAAGGAAAAACTGTATTATTACAGTTTCTGGATTCACAAAATAAAACTCTAAAGCTGTAGCTGTTAAAATCTTTTAAGGGAGTCAGGATCTCCAATTGTTATTTGATTTAGATTTCTGGTTTAGGTATTAACCTTTACCCAATTTTTGTTATTAATCTTATTTTTTGAACATTGTATATTATTTCCCCACATTATTTTAATTATTATTATTATTATTATTATTATTACTATTTACCTACCACACTGAGCTCACAACTCAGTGATACTTGTGGTTTTTCTTGCACGACTTGTTTATGTCGAATTCTACCACAAAATGTTAGTGGAGGCTGGTTGCTTTTACACTACTGCTCATTCACATGGATCTCCATTCCCCCACCTGCCTTTTTTTCGCTCCATCTGATCGTATCAGATTAAATCCATCCAGTATTAAAATAATACCTGGAATAAGATGTTCAAGCCAGTTCTGCTCAATACACAAAATGCCATAGTACATGAACAAGTTGTCACATGCCATGAGAAATGACACTTCATTAAGCTTTTTCAAAAGTGAGTCAAAATTCCTTGTTATATGGAAACAAGCCAGTTCTGAAATCTTTCCAACATCCTTTATCCTAATCTTACATCTATGGATGAGTAGCTTCTTTGATAAGATGTTCTACAGCTCCTTATGCACTAATGATCGCAGTGCTACCAGCTGAGTGTGGGAATATTTAATATACCCAGCTTTTGCACATCAAAGTCTCTTACATTCTCAGATGTTGCAGACATAAGGTATCCTTCATATCCTCTTTGTTCTTCCTGTATCTTCTCTCTAGTTTGCAGCTTGTCCAAAAGTCAATTAGGATGAGCTATTTCTCTGGCTTGCGATGACAGTGATATTTTATTAATTTACAATCCTTTTATAAGTTCAGATGACAGATCCGATCTAATCTTAACCTTAATAATTGTTAAAAAAACAAAGTTTGCCAAAGTCTAGTAACTTTAAAGGAAAAACAAAAAGAGAACACAGAGATTCTGTAAAAGACTCCTCCATGGTGTCCAGAAATGCATAATTACATGTCATGGCCTTCCAATAAGTGTGAATCAAAAGGAACCAGAATACATTATATCAGGTGATATTTTTTAATTCTTCAAATTTTAGGATACTGTATTTAGTAGCTAATTAAGCAATTACATTCAATCTGTTTTCATATAGCTATTTTAAATATGAGCTATATGCTTACTGCTTGTCACAGGCACGGATTACTGTGACAAGGTCAGAGGTAGATACAAATACAAACTTTATAAATTACTAATTACATAATGAGTACCCATAAAGACACCGATTTTTTTTAATCAGACAGGAAAACAAAGTGGTTTGAAACTGATTAACATAAATAAAGCCCAGCAATATCAGTTCCCTTATTTAATTGTTGGACTGTTGCCAGAGGAGAAGAGGAAAACAAAAACTCCAGTCAGTAGCATCTCTTTTGAAAATAAAGCTGTGACGGGTCCACAATCAATTATAGCAGGCAAATGTTAAAGACAGAGATAGACACAGTCAGAGTCCTGGAGACTTAGGCCAACTGGCCCCCTCCTGGACATTCTAGAGTACAGCTTGTGGTGGGCCAGATAATCTGACATAGAGCAGCAGCACTAAATCGGGATACTGAGGGAAAAAAACACAACAGAGGAGGTTTAGTAACAGTTCATAATTACTGTGTTACTTAACAGAAGTGCAATATCCACAGCTATTCAGCAGTTATAGTTGTTATGATTAGCAGTCTTTATTTACTTTTATCTTTTCCGGAATAGTTTTTCAAACAGTGCATGTCTAATTAAAGCCAAAAGGAAGTCTGAGGTGCAACGGGGGGACTGCTTGGGCCAAAGACCAAGATTCGCCTGGGAGCATGGAATGTCCGAACCATGTTCAAGACCTCCAAGACAGCACAAGTCCTCAATGAAATGAAGAGATACCACCTGGACATCCTGGGGATTAGTGAAAGTCACTGGAAGGGGTACAAACGCCAAGCTCTACAAGATGGATCCATCATTCTCCACTCAGGCCATGAGAGTGCCCATACACATGGAGTAGCCATCATAATCCCAAATAAGATAATTACAATCATAAAAATCTTCTATAAAAAATTTGAGTGTAGTGTCCTTATGGGCAACACTCTCACTGAAAAGTTCCCTGTACAGTCCAGAGTGAGACAAGGGTGCATCATCTCTCCCATCCTCTTCCTACTTGCAATAGACTGGATCACAACCAATACAATAGCAGACAAATCCAGAGGCATCCAATGGACCCTGTCCTCTCAATTGGAAGACCTGGACTTTGCAGACGACGTTGCTTTCCTTTCAACAAACCACTCCAACATGCAATCGAAAACTGACAGGTTTCATAAATATGCCAGACAGGCCGGACTTAACATCAGCACCTCCAAAATCCAAGTGATGTGCATAAACACCATCCCCACAGAACCCATCCAGGTAAATGGAGCAGCACTCGAGTTTGTGGAGGACTTTACCTACCTTGGCAGCCTTATCAGCAAGGACAGCGCTGTCCATAAAGACATTAGAGCAAGGCTAGGAAAGGCTCAGGGCACTTTTTCCCAACTCCGTTCCATCTGGAGGTCTAAACAATACTGCCTAAAAACAAAGATGCTCCTGTACAACAGCAATGTAAAGTCTGTCCTCCTGTATGGTTCAGAGTGTTGGCATGTGGTCAGTACAGACATGAGGAGACTTGAGGTCTTCCACAACAGATGTCTCAGACGAATCTGCCAGATCTTTTGGCCCAACAAAATATCAAACCAACAATTATACAAGAAAACAAATGCATCACCAAGGACATTACATTAAGACGCTTAAGATGGCTTGGACATGTGCTAAGGATGGAGCAAAACCGCATCCCAAGAGTTGCCTTAAGATGGACTCCACCTGGAAAAAGAAAAACTGGAAGACCCAAAAACACCTGGCGTAGAACGGTGGTACAAGAGCTTCAACAGATGAACCTGTCATGGGGAGAAGCACAACATGCTGCAAAGGACAGCAGGCGATGGAGGGAGCTCATTGAAGCCTTATGTCCCACAAGGGACGAAGAGGATTGATGATGATGATGATGATGTCTAATTAGATATTTTTTAATCTAAAAATAAAATTTTTATAACAGGTTTTTTTTTTCATTTTATAGTGAAATGAAAAAGTATAACATATTTACTATCTTACCACAATGGTATTTTTGTTTTATTACAAGCGCTACCAGTTACGGAGCAGTCGCAGAGGCAATTGCCGCAATGATCTATCCCAGAACTACCTGGAAGTGCATGACACATGTTGTCACCGGAAAGACTATATGAAAAACAACTTGTACATCCCTTTCATATCTGAGTTTTGAACAAAAGAAGTATTTGTATGCAGATGTAATTCTTGCTAAAATACTTCCTGGAATTTAAATTGCTTTGTTTCTGTAAACTTTTGATTTTGCCTTGCATTTTCAATTTGTTGGTCAGCTTGCATTCTTTGGTGGTGATCCCAGGAAAGGCAGTTCAAAGAGGATCTGCACTGGCAATCAGAAGGTTGCCGGTTCGAATCCCGTAAATGCCAAAAGGGACTCTGCTCTGTTGGGCCCTTAAGCAAGGCCCTTAACCTGCAATTGCTGAGTGCTTTGAGTAGTGAGAAAAGTGCTATATAAGTGCAAAGAATTATTATTATTATAAAGAGAACCCCTTTCCAGGTGGGTGTCAAAAAGAAGGGGGTAAATACAATACAATACACTACTACTTTCTAATCCCCTCATATCTTTCATGAAAAGTACACTATCTTGTTATATCTTGTTAGTACAGGGCCATGCAAGACTGAAATAGTCAGTTTTCAGCCTGGATTTAAACTTTAATATCGGAGGAGAATCTCTTATATAAACAAATGGATTGTTCCACAGCTTTGGGGTTCCACAACTAAAACTTCAACTTCCCACTGTTATTTTATTAATTTTTGGCATCTTTATTAGGCCAGCATCTTGAGATCTTGTTGCACTTACTGCTCCGTAAGTAAGGACAAGTTCACATAGGTAAGCAGCATTATGGCCATTTAATTCTTTTTATGTGATAATTAATAACAATAATAATAATTTTACATTTATATACTGGTTTTCTCACTACTCAAAGCGCTTCAGTTAGTGGGAAGCCACTTCAACCACCACTAATGTGTAGAATCCACCTGACCTGGATGATGTGACAGCGGTCATTTTTGCGCCAGTATGCTCACCACACATTAGCTGTTAGGTGGTGAAGTAGTGAGAGAGACAGCCAGTTAGAGACAAGGGATGATTAGAGGTCCGGAATAACTAGGCCATGGTGGGAAATTTAACCTGGACATCGGATTTCACCCTACACTTCACGAAGGATGCCCGAGGACATGTATGACTGCAGAAAGTCAGGACCTTGTTTTTATGTCTCATACAAATGACAGCATAATTTTTACAGAACAGTGTCTCAATCACTGCACTGGGATCCACATTCAGACCACAGGGTAAGTGCCCCCTGCTGACCTCACCAACACTTTCTCCACCAACATCCCAAGCTGTTCCTATGTGGTCTCCCATCCAAGTACTGGCTAGGCCTGGAAATGCTTAGCTTCAGATGAATGACCTGTTCTGAAGTGTGTGTTATATGGCTGCATAAGAAAGAGAATCTAAAAATCAGTCCTAGGCATATCTGAAAGACTTAAAAACTGTAGTTATGTGGTCATATTTTCTAGTTCTTCAATTGATTCTTGCAGCATGATTCTTGAATTGACTGAAAGCTCCAGAAAGAAGAATTTTAAGAGGATAACGCATTGCAATAGTCAATTCAACGAGAAATAAATGCAAGAATGAATTTCTCAGTATCCACTATATTTAATAACCATCTAAATTTTCCAGTCTTTTTAAAGAAGGAAAAAGGGTTATAGATAATTTTGTATTGTGTGTTTTAAAAGATATATTAGTTTCAAAGATAATGTCCCTTCCTATACGCACATCATGCACTGCGTGTGGGGCCTGTGATCGAAGGACCAGTGGGGGAGAGGCCTGCCTAAAGGTTTTATAGTTCATTCATGTGATTTTTCTCCATTAATGAGCAGAGAAATGGCTTCAAGTCAACAGCAGTCAGGACAATGGAAAAGAAAAAAATTAAAGATAAAACAAGACATAAAAGCACGAAGAAGCAGCTCATGCTGCACTTGCAGGTGTGTTTAGGAATCTAAATTTGCCTAACGTCCATTAAGCTAGTGAGTGTTACAGCAATTGCCACCACACTAAAGATGGCAATTTACTGAAGTAACAATGGAGTAACATTAGCAAACTGCATGTGTAGCAGTTTTGATTTAACAGATATTTTACCTGATGTTACAGTACCTAGCAGAAACATGGCTAATGATTTCTTTTTATTGCTATATAGAGATCAGGACTTCTACACATTGTTAAAGACTGCTATCTTTAGTTGATATATTATGTGCTCTGAGCCTTATTGCTATGAAGACACATTTGTAAATTTCACCAACATACAGGCTCTATATATATACTGTTCAAAAAAATTAGAGGAACTCTTTTTAATCAGAGTATAGCATCAACTCAATGAAACTTCTGGGATATTGATCTGGTCAGTTAAGTAGCAGAGGGGGTTGCTAATCAGTTTCAGCTGCTTTGTGTTAATGAAATTAATAAAAGTTGCACTAGAGCGGCAACAAACCGGAATGGTTTAAAAGGTAGAGGCCACTGACATTTTTCCCTCCTCATCTTTTCTGACTGTTTTTTCACTAATTTTGCATTTGGTTATGGTCAGTGTCACTACTGGTAGCATGAGGCGATAACTGGATCCTACATAGGTTGCACAGGTAGTCCAACTTCACTAGGATGGTAAATCAATACATGTCATTACCAGAAGGTTTGCTATGTTTCCCAGCACAGTCTCAAGGGCATGGAGGAGATTCCAGGAGACAATCAGTTACACTGGGAGAGCTGGACAGGGCTCTAGAAGCTCCTGAACCCATCAGCAGGACCGGTATCTGCTCTTTTGGGCAAGGAGGAACAGGACGAGCACTGCTAGAGCCATACAAAATGACCTCCAGCAGGGCACTGGTGTGAACTTCTGAAACCAAACAATTAGAAATAGACTTCATGAGGGTGGCCTGAGGGCCCAACCTCCTGTGGGCCCTGTGCTCACTGCCTGGCACCATGGAGCTCAATTGGCATTTGCCATAGAATGCCAGAATTGCCAGGTCCAACACTGGCACCCTGTGCTTTTCACAGATGAGAGCATGTTTACCCTGAGCACATGTGACAGATGTGAAATGGTATGGAGAAGCAGTGGAGAATGTTATGCTGCCTGTAACATCATTCAGCATGAGTGGTTTGGTGATGGGTCAGTGATGGTCTGTGGAGGCATATCCATGGAGGGATGCACAGACCTCTACAGGCTAGACAGTGGCACCTTGACTGCCATTAGGTATTGGGATGAAAGCCTTGAACCCATTCTCAGACCCTATGCTGGTGCAGTGGGTCTTGGGTTCATCATGGTGCACAACAATGCCCGGCCTCATGTGGCAAGAGTATGCAGGCAGTTCCTGGAAGATGAAGGAATTGATACCATCGACTGGCCCCCATGCTCACCTGACCTAAATCCAATAGAACACCTCTGGGACATTATGTTTCGGTGCATCCGACGCCGACAGGTTGCACCTCAGACTATACAGGAGTTCAGTGATGCCCTGGTCCAGATCTGGGAGGAGATCCCCCAGGACACCATCTGTCATCTCATTAGGAGCATGCCCACTTTCTCTAGTGGTATAGGTGATTAAAAGGAAAGAGAGAAACAGTAACACTAACATAAGAATTCACAGTACTTAGCTTCCATTTAATATTGGCTTAACACTCATAATAATATAATATTTGATGGAGAGCTACTGGCAAAAGCATGATGCTGCCAGGCATTACTGCAGTCAACGCTGTCCCACTTCAAAAGATAGATGGTGCGGAAAGCATATTATCTTAGGTATGGGCAGAAGTGACATCTTCCATCTGTCAGAAGGTGAGCTCTAAGGTTCAGCACAGTTGTCAGAGATTTCATGTTTTCACTACACTTCAAGGTTCACGTAATACAAGAATGCAACTAATAAACATGGGCACGATCTTTTATTTGCATACCATGAATAGAAAATAGTACACAGTTACTGCAGTCCCAGAAACTGACCAGGAGACCACAGGGCACACCTACTCTCTTTTGATAGCTTGCCTGAGTTGTTCCCATTTATCTATTTCTGTGTTTTTGTCAGGTTACTTGAATGTCAGTATCAGTTTCTCTCCATCAGCTAATTTGCATGGTTTTTGTATGTATTTTTTATGGCCTCAATTACCCATTTTTAATAAATTAATGCATTTGGAATTTGGCTACAGATGTCTACAAGAACTCTTTTTGGCTCCCAAAATATCTATTCACATGAAGGTTCTAGAAAGCACATTTATTTATTAAGATCTGCAGCAGGCTCCATATAGTAAATAACCATGAATTGTTGATAACACGTTTGTTAGTGTCCTGCTAGGTAGCTTACCATACATTAAAAATTTCAGTTCTCTTCCACATGGTAGGAAATTTTTCACAGCACAAAGAGCCAACTTCAGAAGCACCTGTTTTTTCTCCATTTAGAGACAAGCAGTTCTCATCCATACAGTCTCACTGACACAATTAATGAAAGACACTATCAGAGAAAAGTAATTTATTTTAAAAGAAACATATTGCTGGGCATCATCTGCATAAAAGTGAAAATGACTGATGTCTTTTCTAATGAAAGTTCCTAACGGAATCATGTTAATTTGAGCAGCAAAAGTCCAAGTATGGAATCAAAAATGGAATACCATATTTAACTTTCAGTATAATTACAGAGTATTGTCTGCACATTTCTGAATGCACTGAAACTGATTTGATAAACATGAACTAATCCATGCAAGGATGGTTTGTGAGAGTGCAAAATCATTTACTGGCCTATGTAACAGAATGGTCAATGGTGTCAAAGGCTGCGGTTAATTCTAACAACTTAATTACTGTAACATTTCTTTCATCACAGGATATGATAATGTCATTTACATTATGTCCCAGTACTATGTCTGTGCTACAACCATTGTGGAAGCCAGACTGGAATTTCTCAAATAAATTGTGATGTATGAGGCTACAATGAAGCTGCATGGTGACTACTTTTTCAAGGGTAAATTTTAAATAGGTACAGTATTAGCAGAGTATATATGTGGAACCCCACACAAACCTATTTATATATTACTGAAAAACATTATTACTTAAGCCAGCAGGTAATTTTTAATTGTAATTTTTAATTTTAATCTAAAACGTCAATAAGTATAAACCAAAAATGAATCAAGGATTGCATGGCCAATAATTTTAATTAAATTACTAAGATTATAGCAGTTCAATAAATCTGACCCATGAAGTAATCATCACTCACACTTTAATTCGAAACAATTAGGTACTTTAGAAAGAAATGTATAATTAATTGTATAACGTTTGTTGTTCCCTTACTTTATCATGTACCTACCTTTTCGTTATACAAAACCTGACACGTGCATTATGAACTTTAAAAATATTTCCTTGAAACTTTACTTTTTCTTGTGTTGTCAAATTATTCAACAACCCATCACTTAAATATTATTTTCTTTTTAAGGGTTCTCAGAGCACTGTTACGAATCTCCTTAGTGTTTATTCCGTAAATTAGGGGATTCATGCAGGGCGGTACGGTAATCATTAATGTGCCAAATGTTTTCGTCAAATTAGGACTAATATTTGGAAACCGCATGGATAATGTTGAAAATAGATAAGTTGTCTCAAATAGGGCGTAGACCGTTATATGTGAAACGCAGGTATACATGGCTTTAGTTTTGGGGTTGTTTTGCGAATTCAGAAAGCACGTTGTTAAAATTGTAGCATAAGTGAAGGCAATAGACAACAAAGAAAACGCAGCTGTAAGATAAGTAACACTTAAACCTAAAATATTATTCACTGAGTAATCTCCACACGCCAATACAAATATAGCCCCATTAAAACAGTAAGCATGCACAATAAAGGAACTACATTTTGTCAGTCTTAAGGTAGTTAACGAGATACCTAAGATTACAGCAATGGCGTTCCCCCAGGCGAACGAACACAATATTACTAACATCCGTGCTGACATAATTGTTGTGTAGTGGAGCGGTTTACAAATCGCAACGTATCGATCAAATGCCATCACTGTTAGTATAAGATGTGCCCCTATGTGATATATACTAATACATATAGCTTGGATTATACACGCTTCAAATGATATCATCTTCACATCAACGAAAAAGTCAGACATCAATCTCGGCATTAGAGCGCTGTTGCCGATTAAGTCAAAAACAATCAAGTTACACAACATAACATACATTGGTCCGTGCAAATTTTTATGAAAAGCTATAATTAAAAAAAGCGTAACATTCACAAACACAATTATTATATAAACAAAAAGGGTTAACAGAAACAGGGACACTCTGGCTTCTGGCTGAAAGAAGAAACCTTCCAAAATGAATCCCGATGTATTTCCTACAACGTTGTTCATTTTCCAGCTGAGGCCTGAAATAAAATTAAACATTTATTATTTTTTTGTCACGCAATATTTAATCTTAACTATATAGCGACTTTCAAGATGAAAATCTCATTAAAATGCTTCACAACTTGCAGAGATGGTTATTGGCTGGAACAGGTGGTTAAACACTTCTGCCCCTTTACATTCGACTTTAACAGGCGTTTTAGGCGATCCGATCACGATGGAAAAGAAATAAATAAATGCACTTTGATCACTCCAACTACTGTTCAGAAATGGATGTCAATCACATTTCATGCAAGTGGAAAGGCAAATGTGTTTTCCATTCTCTTCTTAAAAGTTGAATTTAATTTAGCCCTAATATGGGATCTTTATCCAGACCCAGAAGAGATTGTAATCGCAGATTAAAATATAGTTAGGTAAAATTATGTACTTATTCAAACCACGCAGGCATTCAATGACCCCATGCCCTTGTACAGCCTCTTGGAACGCTAGAAGTAATTTCAATTCGTCACTTCATTTCATGAGCCGGTTTAATCCAATTTCGGTAATACAAGACGCAGAGTATGAACTATAGGGCCAGAGTAATTTGGTGTAAGAGCGCGTACAGCTCTCCACGTACAAATAGTAGTGTTCGTTTCAAAATACACCTTATAACAAAAGATGAACAGTACTTCATAACATTAGGCTCGCGATTATAGTTACACTTCAGCATTGTTTTCACTTTTCCATGAGTGCTTAATTTAATTGTTCCTTTCCGTTGCCTAAATAAACATCCTGTGGTGTTAGAATATGATAATTGACGATTAGAGGTGTTAAATAAATGAAAAGTCCGTAGCAAAAATGAAAGTAAACTAAGGCGTACTTTTACCGTATTTGTTTTAGAAAAGTAATCTTTCGAGTATTGCGTTTGTCATTCTGCCTTCTTTTATGCTAAAGCAACTGAGTTGGTTTGCTAAAAAAAATAGCTTTTCTTTCTTTCTTTCTTTCTTTTTCTTTCTTTCTTTCTTTCTTTCTTTCTTCGGAAGTAATATATTTAAATATCTATTATTCATTGTACCATCGTCTGTTACACGTAATATAATTAAAAAATGCGATTTGCATTTATTGGACTGGTCGTCTTTATTTATTTTCATATTGATACATACTCAAAACTGTAAGATCGTACTTATATTATTATCTGTATACCTTTTATATACTACAACCAAGGCTTTACTCCATATGTCACGTACATGTAAGATAAAAAAATCATATAATGCTGTAATAAAGCGCTAGAGCGACTTACCGTGACAAACTCAGTTTTTATTCTTCGATATAAGTCGTGGTAACTGCCAAACAAAGCAATTGCTAGATTTCTTTAATTTCCTGATGCTATGATCTGTCTTTTGTCTTATACGTTGGTTTAAATAATAATTCATTACATTTATATAGCGCTTTTCTCAGTACTCAAAGCGCTATCCACACAGGGAGGAACCGGGAAGGGAACCCACGGAAATGTCACATAATCACTTGTAATTAAACTCAAACTGCACCAGAAGACTACGAATATAAAGGTGAAGCACATCCAATGAAATCCATCTTTGCATCTAGAGAGAAACATACTGACTTTGATGAACAGTCATTCGGGTGCAGAGACATCACAGGAAGCCATCATTTTAAACAGTTGGCCACCATTTTAAATGCAGCACGTTCCTTTTGATTTTTTTTTCTTAAAGGGTAAACAATGTTTGGTTCACACAGCCATATTTTCAGACTGTCCAATTAATCAAGAATCTGAATTTGTCTTTTTTTATATTTCATTATCATGGAGAACTATGACCCTATCTACTATCATCCGGCGTAGAAGACATTCCTGAATGATGTCTGCCAGAAATTATCTTTATGATTTTTTTCGCTATTATTAATTGACTAGTACTTGCATTCCATCCAGATTTGGTTCATGCCTTTCATTTGATGGTGCTATTATATGTTTCAGCTGTTCTTCATCCTAAATTTGTTTGCCCAGCATATATATGTATGTGTGTGTAGGTGCTTTCTTAAAAAAAAGTGTTTTTTTAATTATTTGAGACCTATGTTATTTATTATTAGATCATTCATCCATTTTTAAATCTCATTTCTCAAACACATGCAAGCTTGAGGAGCTCATTGCTATCAAAGTTATGATTCATGTCATTATGTCATCTCTATTTCATATGACAACATGCTGGCAAATATTGAAGAATCTGGATTAAAACAAAATTAATCTGCCATTTGTAGTGGCTCTCTTTTTTTAAAATATCCCCTGATGATACTTGCCAAATTATTGGGCTTTTCTCCTGTAGTTTTCTTTTTGTTTCTTTTTTTTTAACATTGGCCCATTTTTACTTAAGTTCTCTTTCATCTCCTGGTTCAGTAGTAGAATTTATTTTTCAATTTATGATCAAAATTGTGGCAGTACAGCTATTTCTCTTTCCTCAGCTTTGTAATTTCTCATTATAGCACCTCTAGAATTCTAGGACTTATTTTGATACTTGCTGTTTAAAATCTGTAAATTATAGCTCTAAGGGCCTATAGTATATGCAATAATGCAAATGTTGTATCTGCCATGAGTTTGTTTGTTTATTTGTAAATGTAAAATTTGATATTGTTTAGTAAACTTATTAGCCATGTAATGTGCCTACCCATTGTTTAAATAAATTGATTGAATGATTGATTGACCATAAAAGGATACAATTACTATGCAAGATCTAGTCCTTTCAATCAATAGATGGTATAGGTGCTTTAGGTAATAGAAAGGGCAAATCTAGATACAGCAGAGCAAAGATTTTGCCTCAGTAATATGTTAACAGAGAAAATAAAAGAACCTGACACATCTTTAAGAAAGACAGGCAAAACTTCAGCCCTAGATCCCAGGAAGTGGGATCTATTTATTGGTCAAAGAAGTAGAAATCAAATAAATTAATAATGCTACAATCTAATCAGGTGACAGCCACCTTCAGCATTCTCCAATAATGCACTGTATAAATAAATGTTTGTACATCCATCCATCCGTTATCCAACCCACTATATCCTAACTACAGGGTTACGGGGGTCTGCAGGATCCAATCCCAGCTAACACAGGGCACAAGGCAGGAACAAATCCCGGGCAGGGCGCCATCCCACCACAAGGCACACACACACACACACACACACACACACACACACACACACACCCACTAGGGACAATTTAGGATCACCAATGCACCTAACCTGCATGTCTTTGGACTGTGGGAGGAAACCAGAGCACTTGGAGGACACCCATGCAGACACGGGGAGAACATGCAAACTCCATGCAGGGAGGACCCAGGAAGCGAACCCGGGTCTCCTAACCGCTGCACCACCATGCCGACCATTTTCGTACATATACTGAAAAAAAATCCAATAGTGATATGTTTCCAAAAGCAAAGGGACCAAAACTCCCCAAATCATAGTTTAATAGTAATAAGTGATTGGGTCTCATTAAAAAATTAATGACATAAAACTTACTGCCAATCATAAAAAATAGTATCTTGTATTGGGTTCACAGTTGCACAAAAACACTCAGAACAGTCCTTTCAAACACACTTTATTCTTGAACACTTTTTGAGTCCTTTAAAGAAACACCGTAAATGTGTTAAACGTATTCACTTGTTTGACTTCAGTCTAGAGTTCCTGTGAATTAAAAGAAATTCAAAGGCATCTTCCTCAGCTATATCCAGCTGCGGAGAGGAAGAAGCGCAAGCACCCTGGTCAGTCGATCAGAGAGAAAGCGTGAGCCATGGAATGAACTGATTGTATTGGCAACTGCCCAGCTGTAATGGTTGTTGTTATAGTGAGATATGAGACTTATGCAAAGCTGCATGCAAAGGTGCAAACAATCCTGTATCTTGAGAATCAGTATCTGTCTGAAAGTGTGTTTTCTCAATTCAATCAGCTCTAAAAAGCAAAAGCAGAGCCTGATTACCACTTTCTCCCTTAAATTTGTTCACTTCATTAATGAAGCAACTTTTTAATGGTGGCTCAGTGAAATAGGAAAGTGAACTGAGTAAACCATCTAGTGAGTCTAGAATTTGTGCCTTTTCCAACAGAGCCATTAAAGTAGTGCATGATTGCTTTCCAAAGTAAACTTTAAATCCTTTAATTAATAATGGAGTGTTTTGACTGTCCAATTTATCTTCAGGCATTACTTTCAATAGTGGAATAACTATGTTAACTCAGGATCAATTTTATACTCAGGTACATAATGGGATGTTCCTGATCATTGAAAACCTGAGATAACACAACTCGCAACAAATACATGTTGGCATCCATTTGCATAATTCTTTAGTCGAAAAAAGAGAGAGAGAGAGTTTAGGAGCATGCACTGATACAGAACAAGGTAAAAAAGATTGCCTTTTAAATCAATAAAAGCTTTTTCACAGACATCCAACCAGATAGTACTGCAACTCTTAAAGGCCCTTTATCAAATAAGTTAAAGGGGCAGTACAATCAACAAAACTAGCAATTAATGACTTTCAGTTAAAACAAGAACAGGAAGATCAATTTTGTGGAATTCACAGAGCTTACACTTTCTATCATATGAACGTTTCTGCATTTCTTGTTTACACTGCAAATTCTCCATCGTAAACAAAGACAAATTAGAAACATTTTCTTGCAAAGAAATAATCTGTACTGCTAATTTATATTTGTGATCATCCATGTCACAATCCAAACATTTTAATCTTAAAATATCTAACATGCCTCAGGGATGTCTGTCAAAATTCAGTTCAAACAAATTTACATTGCTAGATGTCTATAGAAATTATCTCACAGCATACACCAGTAATGGCCATACAGTGTTCCAGGAAATTAAGTCATCATGAGCGAGACACCCAATAAATTGTTTCAATGTCTTATTAAATCTTTCAGTTAATCAATTAATCTGAGGATTATAAACAGTTGTGCTCAACTTATTCATAGCAAGTCTTTCATGAGTCTAGAAGTAAATGACCTCAGTCAGTGCTTTCACCACACTTAGCAAATTTGTCTTCCACAAATCTACCACTTTGTTATAACTGGTAGCTTAATCTACTAATAAAAGTATACATATACGTGTTTTTACTCATGGGCTCAACAATATCCATCCCAATTCTTTCAAAAGGTACCTGTAAAATTAGCATTGACACAACGGAAGCACGTGAAAGTCAATGTGCTGACAGTATCTCACAATCAGGATAAAACTTTCAAAACTATTTTACATTTTTAGCCTAATTTACCCAAAAAAACATTTCAAACTAGATTCTATCATTTTTTCAGAGGTAAGATGGCCACCCAACACATGAGAATGCAAGGAGGTGTTAAACAGTCTCTCTTTGAGAGTGTGGAAAAATACTGTTATATTAAATCTGAAGTGATGCAGTCAGATATCACTCAATATGAGTAGCACCTTTTTATCATAAAATGTGGAATTTTCAAATTTTGGGCGTCTTGTTTTTTATAATATTAATCACCTGCCAAACAAATGCAAAGTCTATAATTGCATATTCTTTTTGCAAATACAGATATGAAGGCTGTGTAATATTTGGAGCGCTATGAATTGACAAGAGGTAGTTGAAGTTACAACACCATCCGGTTTAGGTGCAGACTTTTTTTTCTCAGAACTCTTTGAATAGTTCCTCTAAATCTGTGGTAGGAGTCTCTTCTCAATGTTTTCTAGTCAAATCTGGCTCTGTTTCTAAATTAACGTCCATACCAACTTCAGTTGTGATGAGATCTTCCTCTTCTTGAACATTTTCAGTCTTTAAAGAAGCAGGAGAATCTCATGCTCAACAAATCTTAGGGATCTGAAGGAAAACACAATTTAGTTTCCCTATTAGTATCAGCCAAGTATAAGTGTCTGAAATTGCTGTATGTCTTCCCCCTGTATTTCACAGGAAATAGTACACTCTCATATTGTTAAACATCACCATGGACAATGTGAATGTCTACTCGCATAAACCTTTTACAGCTCAGCTTTTGTACCAGGAATTGCCAGATCATGCAGAGATTACTGCCTGATTTTAATAAAGCAAGTACTTATTGTCCTGCTAATTTCACAGAAATACAAAAAACATATCCATTTTTCCTATCTTGTGTACAGCCATAGAATAAGACACCTCTGTCAGGTTGATCTCTCAATCATTGTGCTGGGGAAAAGCGACACTCCTAGGTGATGTGATCAAGGTGGACCCAGCAAATGTAAATGCATTTAATGCAAGCTGATGAGTTTCCACAGCCACGTCTTCTAACCAAATTACTTGTTTGATTTGTTCCTTCACAAACAGTGAAGTATCACTACTTTGATTGACTTGAGCAGAATCCTGCAGGGAGACTACAGTATATCCAGGCAACAAGCATAACCTAGGGTGCTTTGAGCAGTACTCTGAAGGTGTGGCTTTAGTATGAAATTGTGTTGAGCATCATTTTCTCCCTAAGGAGCTTTTCACTGCCCAATTGGCCTGTGTGCTCTCCAGTCTTCTCACTAAGTCTATATGAGACTGTATATCACTCCACAGTGTTATCCTGGAACCAGCTCTCAATTACATTCACAAAGCTTGAGTTTTAATTAGAACATTAGAACAATCTAGACAAGAACAGGCCATTCGGCCCAACAAAACTCACCAGTCCTATCCACTTAATTCTTCTAAAAAAACATCAAGTCTTGTTTTTAAAGACCCTAAAGTCTTACTGTCTACCACACTATTTGGTAGCTTATTCCAAGTGACTATGGTTCCTCCTAATATTTGTGTGAAATTTACCCTTTATAAGTTTCCAACTGTGTCACAGTGTTCTTGTTGAACTTATTTTAAAATAACCGTCTTGATACACTGTACTAATTCCCTTCATAATTTAAAACACTTCAATCATGTCACCTCTTAATCTTATTTTGCTTAAACTGAAAAGGACCCCCCCGATCTGAACCCGAGTGGTGTTTTGTTATTGGACTTCTGTGCTCGTCGTGGATTGTCCATAACGAACACCATGTTCAAGCATAGGAGTGTTCATGAGTCAATGAGGAAACAGAGCCTGGGGACTCGGAGGTAGGCTCCCCCATCTCTGGGACTGAGGTCACCGAGGTGGTCAAAAAACTCCTTGGTGGAAGGGCCCCAGGGGTGGATGAGATACGCCCGGAGTTCATCAAGGCTCTGGATGTTGTAGGGCTGTCTTGGTTGACACGTTTCTGCAACATCGCATGAACATCAGGGACAGTGCCTCTGGATTGGCAGACCAGGGTGGTGGTCCCCCTCTTTAAGAAGGGAGACCGGAGGATGTGTTCCAACTACAGAGGGATCACACTCTTCAACCTCCCTGGAAAAGTCTATTCGGGGGTTCTGGAGAAGAGGGACCGTCGGATAGTCGAACCTCATATTCAGGAGGAACAGTGTGGTTTTCGTCCTGGTCGCGGAACAGTGGACCAGCTCTACACCCTTAGCAGAGTCTTGGAGGGTGCATGGGAGTTCGCCCAACCAGTCTACATGTGTTTTGTGGACTTGGAAAAGGCGTTTGACCGTGTCCCTCGGGGAATCCTGTGGGGGGTGCTCCGGGAGTATGGGGTACAGGACCCCCTGATAAGAGCTGTTTGGTCCCTGTACAACTGGTGTCAGAGTTTGGTCCGCATTGCCGACAGTAAGTCGAACCCATTTTCAGTGAGAGTTGGACTCCGCCAGGGCTGCCCTTTGTCACCGATTCTGTTCATAACTTTTATGGACAGAATTTCTAGGCGCAGCCAGGGTGTTGAGGGGGTCCGGTTTGGTGGACTCAGGATTGGGTCACTGCTTTTTGCAGATGATTTTGTCCTGTTTGCTTCATCAGGCCGTGATCTTCAGCTCTCTCTGGATCGGTTCGCAGCTGAGTGTGAAGCGGCTGGGATGGGAATCAGCACCTCCAAATCCAAAAAGGGTGGAGTGCCCTCTCAGGGTTGGGAGTGAGATCCTGCCTCAAGTGGAGGAGTTCAAGTAAAAGCACGAAGAAGCAGCTCATGCTGCACTTGCAGGTGTGTTTAGGAATCTAAATTTGCCTAACGTCCATTAAGCTAGTGAGTGTTACAGCAATTGCCACCACACTAAAGATGGCAATTTACTGAAGTAATAATGGAGTAACATTAGCAAACTGCATGTGTAGCAGTTTTGATTTAACAGATATTTTACCTGATGTTACAGTACCTAGCAGAAACATGGCTAATGATTTCTTTTTATTGCTATATAGAGATGCAGGACTTCTACACATTGTTAAAGACTGCTATCTTTAGTTGATATATTATGTGCTCTGAGCCTTATTGCTATGAAGACACATTTGTAAATTTCACCAACATACAGGCTCTATATATATACTGTTCAAAAAAATTAGAGGAACTCTTTTTAATCAGAGTATAGCATCAACTCAATGAAACTTCTGGGATATTGATCTGGTCAGTTAAGTAGCAGAGGGGGTTGCTAATCAGTTTCAGCTGCTTTGTGTTAATGAAATTAATAAAAGTTGCACTAGAGCGGCAACAAACCGGAATGGTTTAAAAGGTAGAGGCCACTGACATTTTTCCCTCCTCATCTTTTCTGACTGTTTTTTCACTAATTTTGCATTTGGTTATGGTCAGTGTCACTACTGGTAGCATGAGGCGATAACTGGATCCTACATAGGTTGCACAGGTAGTCCAACTTCACTAGGATGGTAAATCAATACATGTCATTACCAGAAGGTTTGCTATGTTTCCCAGCACAGTCTCAAGGGCATGGAGGAGACTCCAGGAGACAATCAGTTACACTGGGAGAGCTGGACAGGGCTCTAGAAGCTCCTGAACCCATCACCAGGACCGGTATCTGCTCCTTTGGGCAAGGAGGAACAGGACGAGCACTGCTAGAGCCATACAAAATGACCTCCAGCAGGGCACTGGTGTGAACTTCTGAAACCAAACAATTAGAAATAGACTTCATGAGGGTGGCCTGAGGGCCCAACCTCCTGTGGGCCCTGTGCTCACTGCCTGGCACCATGGAGCTCAATTGGCATTTGCCATAGAATACCAGAATTGCCAGGTCCAACACTGGCACCCTGTGCTTTTCACAGATGAGAGCATGTTTACCCTGAACACATGTGACAGACGTGAAATGGTCTGGAGAAGCAGTGGAGAATGTTATGCTGCCTGTAACATCATTCAGCATGAGTGGTTTGGTGATGGGTCAGTGATGGTCTGGGGAGGCATATCCATGGAGGGATGCACAGACCTCTACAGGCTAGACAGTGGCACCTTGACTGCCATTAGGTATTGGGATGAAAGCCTTGAACCCATTCTCAGACCCTATGCTGGTGCAGTGGGTCTTGGCTTCATCATGGTGCACAACAATGCCCGGCCTCATGTGGCAAGAGTATGCAGGCAGTTCCTGGAAGATGAAGGAATTGATAGCATCGACTAGCCCCCATGCTCACCTGACCTAAATCCAATAGAACACCTCTGGGACATTATGTTTCGGTGCATCCGACGCCGACAGGTTGCACCTCAGACCCAGTAACACTAACATAAGAATTCACAGTACTTAGCTTCCATTTAATATTGGCTTAACACTCATAATAATATAATATTTGATGGAGAGCTACTGGCAAAAGCATGATGCTGCCAGGCATTACTGCAGTCAACGCTGTCCCACTTCAAAAGATAGATGGTGCGGAAAGCATATTATCTTAGGTATGGGCAGAAGTGACATCTTCCATCTGTCAGAAGGTGAGCTCTAAGGTTCAGCACAGTTGTCAGAGATTTCATGTTTTCACTACACTTCAAGGTTCACATAATACAAGAATGCAACTAATAAACATGGGCACGATCTTTTATTTGCATACCATGAATAGAAAATAGTACAGTTACTGCAGTCCCAGAAACTGACCAGGAGACCACAGGGCACACCTACTCTCTTTTGATAGCTTGCCTGAGTTGTTCCCATTTGTCTATTTCTGTGTTTTTGTCAGGTTACTTGAATGTCAGTATCAGTTTCTCTCCATCAGCTAATTTGCATGGTTTTTGTATTTATTTATTTATGGCCTCAATTACCCATTTTTAATAAATTAATGCATTTGGAATTTGGCTACAGATGTCTACAAGAACTCTTTTTGGCTCCCAAAATATCTATTCACATGAAGGTTCTAGAAAGCACATTTATTTATTAAGATCTGCAGCAGGCTCCATATAGTAAATAACCATGAATTGTTGATAACATGTTTGTTAGTGTCCTGCTAGGTAGCTTACCATACTTTAAAAATTTCAGTTCTCTTCCACATGGTAGGAAATTTTTCACAGCACAAAGAGCCAACTTCAGAAGCACCTGTTTTTTCTCCATTTAGAGACAAGCAGTTCTCATCCATACAGTCTCACTGACACAATTAATGAAAGACACTATCAGAGAAAAGTAATTTATTTTAAAAGAAACATAGTGCTGGGCATCATCTGCATAAAAGTGAAAATGACTGATGTCTTTTCTAATGAAAGTTCCTAACGGAATCATGTTAATTTGAGCAGCAAAAGTCCAAGTATGGAATCAAAAATGGAATACCATATTTAACTTTCAGTATAATTACAGAGTATTGTCTGCACATTTCTGAATGCACTGAAACTGATTTGATAAACATGAACTAATCCATGCAAGGATGGTTTGTGAGAGTGCAAAATCATTTACTGGCCTATGTAACAGAATGGTCAATGGTGTCAAAGGCTGCGGTTAATTCTAACAACTTAATTACTGTAACATTTCTTTCATCACAGGATATGATAATGTCATTTACATTATGTCCCAGTACTATGTCTGTGCTACAACCATTGTGGAAGCCAGACTGGAATTTCTCAAATAAATTGTGATGTATAAGGCTACAATGAAGCTGCATGGTGACTACTTTTTCAAGGGTAAATTTTAAATAGGTACAGTATTAGCAGGGTATATATGTGGAACCCCACACAAACCTATTTATATATTACTGAAAAACATTATTACTTAAGCCAGCAGGTAATTTTTAATTATAATTTTTAATTTTAATCTAAAACGTCAATAAGTATAAACGAAAAATGAATCAAGGATTGCATGGCCAATAATTTTAATTAAATTACTAAGATTATAGCAGTTCAATAAATCTGACCCATGAAGTAATCATCACTCACACTTTAATTCGAAACAATTAGGTACTTTAGAAAGAAATGTATAATTAATTGTATAACGTTTGTTGTTCCCTTACCTTATCATGTACCTACCTTTTCGTTATACAAAACCTGACAAGTGCATTATGAACTTTAAAAATATTTCCTTGAAACTTTACTTTTTCTTGTGTTGTCAAATTATTCAACAACCCATCACTTAAATATTATTTTCTTTTTAAGGGTTCTCAGAGCACTGTTACGAATCTCCTTAGTGTTTATTCCGTAAATTAGGGGATTCATGCAGGGCGGGACGGTAATCATTAATGTGCCAAATGTTTTCGTCAAATTAGGACTAATATTTGGAAACCTCATGGACAATATTGAAAATAGAAGAGTTGTCTCAAATAGGGCGTAGACCGTTATATGTGAAACGCAGGTATACATGGCTTTAGTTTTGGGGTTGTTTTGCGAATTCAGAAAGCAAGTTGTTAAAATTTTAGCATAAGTGAAGGCAATAGACGACAAAGAAAATGCAGCTATAAGATAAGTAACACTTAAACCTAAAATATTATTCACTGAGTAATCTCCACACGCCAATACAAATATAGCCCCATTGAAACAATAAGCATGCACAATAAAGGAACTACATTTTGTCAGTCTTAAGGTAGTTGACGAGATAACTAAGATCACAGCAATGGCGCTCCCCCAGGCGAACGAACACAATATTACTAACATCCGTGCTGTCATAATTGTTGTGTAGTGGAGCGGTTTACAAATCGCAACGTATCGATCAAATGCCATCACTGTTAGTATAAGATGTGCCCCTATGTGATATATACTAATACATATAGCTTGGATTATACACGCTTCAAATGATATCATCTTCACATCAACGAAAAAGTCAGACATCAATCTCGGCATTAGAGCGCTGCTGCCGATTAAGTCAAAAACAATCAAGTTACACAACATAACATACATTGGTCCATGCAAATTCTTATGAAAAGCTATAATTAAAAAAAGCGTAACATTCACAAACACAATTATTATATAAACAAAAAGGGTTAACAGAAACAGGGGCACTCTGGCTTCTGGCTGAAAGAAGAAACCTTCCAAAATGAATCCCGATGTGTTTCCTACAACGTTGTTCATTTTCCAGCTGAGGCCTGAAATAAAATTAAACATTTATTATTTTTTTATCACGCAATAATTAATCTTAACTATACAGCGACTTTCAAGATGAAAATCCCATTAAAATGCTTCACAACTTGCAGAGATGGTTATTGGCTGGAACAGGTGGTTAAACACTTTTACATTCGACTTTAACAGGCGTTTTTGGCGATCCGATCACGATGGAAAAGAAATAAATAAATGCACTTTGATCACTCCAACTACTGTTCAGAAATGGATGTCAATCACATTTCATGCAAGTGGAAAGGCAAATGTGTTTCCCATTCTCTTCTTAAAAGTTGACTTTAATTTAGCCCTAATATGGGATCTTTATCCAGACCCAGAAGAGATTGTAATCGCAGATTAAAATATAGTTAGGTAAAATTATGTACTTATTCAAACCACGCAGGCACTCAATGACTCCATGCCCGTGTACAGCCTCTTGGAACGCTAGAAGTAATTTCAATTCGTCACTTCATTTCATGGGCCGGTTTAATCCAATTTCGGTAGTACAAGACGCAAAGTATGAACAAACCTTGAAGGGCCAGAGTAATTTGGTGTAAGAGCGCGTACAGCTCTCCACGTACAAATAGTAGTGTTCGTTTCAAAATACACCTTATAACAAAAGATGAACAGTACTTCATAACATTAGGCTCGCGATTATAGTTACACTTCAGCATTGTTTTCACTTTTCCATGAGTGCTTAATTTAATTGTTCCTTTCCGTTGCCTAACTAAACATGCTGTGGTGTTAGAATATGATAATTGACGATTGGAGGTGTTAAATAAATGAAAAGTCCGTAGCAAAAATAAAAGTAAACTAAGGCGTACTTTTATTTGCTTTAGAAAAGTAATCTTTTGAGTATTGCGTTTGTCATTCTGCCTTCTTTTATGCTAAAGCAACTGAGTTGGTTTGCTAAAAAAATACCTTTTCTTTCTTTCTTTCTTTCTTTCTTTCTTTCTTTCTTTCTTTCTTTCTTTCTTTCTTCGGAAGTAATATATTTAAATATCTATTATTCATTCGTACCATCGTCTGTTACACGCAAAATAAGGAAATAATGCGATTTGCATTTGTTTGACTTGTCGTCTTTATTTATTTTCATACTGATACATACTCAAAACAGTAAGATCGTACTTATATTATTATCTGTATACCTTTTATATACTACAACCAAGGCACATTTTTACTCCATATATCACGTACATGTAAGATAAAAAATCATATAATGCTGTAATAAAGCGCTAGAGTGACTTACCGTGACAAACTCAGTTTTTATTCTTCGATATAAGTCGTGTTAACTGCCAAACAAAGCAATTGCTAGATTTCTTTAATTTCCTGATACTATGATCTGTCTTTTGTCTTTTACGTTGGTTTACTCATTTTTGTTTTGATATAACATATACTAAAGGTATCGTGAATGAATGTATCTTTTTAAAATGTTGCTAATTATGCGAATTCTGTACATTGAAATCTTGTGTACTTTATCCGCTTTTGTAAAAAAGGCGCAAATATTACATAATCACTTGTAATTAAACTCAAACTGCACCAGAAGACTACGAATATAAAGGTAAAGCACATCCAATGAAATCCATCTTTGCATCTAGAGAGAAGCATACTGACTTTGATGAACAGTCATTCGGGTGCAGAGACATCACAAGAAACCATCATGTTAAACAGTTGGCCACCATTTTAAATGCAGCACGTTCCTTTTGATTTTTTTTTTCTTAAATGGTAAACAATGTTTGGTTCACACAGCCATATTTTCAGACTGTCCATTAATCAAGAATCTGAATTTGTCTTTTTTTTTATTTCATTATCATAGAGAACTATGACCCTATCCACTATCATCCGGCGTAAAAGACATTCCTGAATGATGTCTGCCAGAAATTATCTTTATGATTTTTTTCACTATTATTAATTGACTAGTACTTGCATTCCATCCAGATTTGGTCCATGCCTTTCATTTGATGGTGCTATTATATGTTTCAGCTGTTCCTCATCCTATACTTATTTGCCCAGCATATATATGTATGTGTGTGTACACTCTAAAAAGAGAAAAAGGGCTCTTTTTGATTTAAGGTCATTTTAGTAGTTGTAATGAATTATATTAATATGTTTGTTCACCTAACGTAATTTTTTGCCTTACTTCAAATTGAAAAACCTTGCTGTCGCTTAATGTAACTTCTTCTATTAAGTCTAAAGCAAAAAATCGCTTCGGAGACTTTGCCGGCTCCGACACCTGTGATGTCACGTTCGGGCTCGCACCAATGGCAGAAGACGTACATGAGCCCAACCCCTTTGACTTCACTTCCTGTCTCCCCCTTTAAAAGCCTCCACCTTTTCCCTATTCCTTCAGTTCTGTTTGGACTCGGTTTTGTGCACATCAGTGCTGTATTATTTTGAAAAGCAAATTATACGGGTGGCTACCCCAAACCTTTATATGACTATGTCTCGAGTTTGTGACTATATATATACATTAGTACATGTATACTATATAATGTTATGTAATGTTCAAAATATAAGGTGTATTTAATATATGTATATATAATTATTTCAAATATATATTTTATGTATAATTTATAAAAAAAAATTTTGAAAAGCCTATAAAATATATTTTGTATTTAATATGTATATATATGTATTTTTTGTGAAATGTTTGTTTTGAATATTTACAGAAAAAACATGTTCAAGGAATGACCAAAAAATTGATTTTTGTGTTGCAAATATTCTGTAATATATGCAAAAGAGTTTTGCTATAGCTGGTTCAGTAACATTCACCACCATTAGATCAGTTTAAAAACATGTTTCATGTTTGAAGGCACTGTACAACATGTAGCACTAATTTTAAAATAAATTTGCTTCCATTGTTTAAAGCAAAACATTGTTGTGGTTTGTTTTATTAAAAACAATTTCACCCTAACAAATAGTGAATTCAACACCATATAAAGAACATATTTAGTTGAGTCCAATTAAGAATTTAAGTTGGCATTACAGTGAATACAATAATGGACAAAATTTTAATTTGAGTTCATCCATCCATTATCCAACCCGCTATATCCTAACTACAGGGTGACGGGGGTCTGCTGGAGCCAATCCCAGCCAACACAGGCGCAAGGCAGGAAACAAACCCTGGGCAGGGAGCCAGCCCACCACAGTTAATTTGAGTTTTTAAAGAAATTTGGTTTGAGCTAAATACATTTTTTTGCTTTTATTCAAGTTTTTGAAAAGGTTAAAACAAACTCAAATGAATTAAGTTTACTCAAATACTTTTTAAAATTTGAAAGAAATCAATTAAATTGCTTGTTACTTTGTGAAGTAATTTATTTAGGTTGATCCAACAAAACATTTTTTACAGTGTAGGTGCTTTCTTAAAAAAAAGTGTTTTTTTAATTATTTGAGACCTATGTTATTTATTATTAGATCCGAACACAGGGTCACGGGGGTCTGCTGGAGCCAATCCCAGCCAACACAGGGCACAAGGCAGGAACCAATCCCAGGCAGGGTGCCAACCCACCGCAGGACTAGATCATTCATCCATTTTTAAAACTCATTTCTCAAATACATGCAAGCTTGAGGAGCTCATTGCTATCAAAGTTATGATTCATGTCATTATGTCATCTCTATTTCATATGACAACATGCTGGCAAATATTGAAGAATCTGGATTAAAAAAAAGTAATCTGCCATTTGTAGGGGCTCTCTTTTTTTAAAATATCCCCTGATGATTCTTGCCAAATTATTGGGCTTTTCTTCTGTAGTTTTCTTTTTTCTTTTTTTTTAACATTGGCCCATTTTTACTACAGTTCTCTTTCATCTCCTGGTTCAGTAGTAGAATTTATTTTTCAATTTATGATCAAAATTGTGGCAGTACAGCTATTTCTCTTTCCTCAGTTTTGTAATTTCTCATTATAGCACCTCTAGAATTCTAGGACTTATTTTGATACTTGCTGTTTAAAATCTGTAAAATAATGCACATGTTGTATCTGCCATGAGTTTGCTTGTTTATTTGTAAATGTAAAATTTGATATTGTTTAGTAAACTTATAAGCCATGTAACGTGCCTACCCATTGTTTAAATAAATTGATTGAATGATTGCTTGACCATAAGAGGATACAATTACTATGCAAGATCTAGTCCCTTCAATCAATAGATGGTATAGGTGCTTTAGGTAATAGAAAGGGCACATCTAGATACAGCAGAGCAAAGATTTTGCCTAAGTAATATGTTAACAGAAGAAAATAAAAGAACCTGACACATCTTTAAGAAAGACAGGCAAGACTTCAGCCATAGATCCCAGGAAATGGGATCTATTTATTGGTCAAAGAAGTAGAAATCAAATAAATTAATAATGCTACAATCTAATCAGGTGACAGCCACCTTCAGCAGTCTCCAATAATGCACTGTATAAATAAATTTTTGTACATCCATCCATCCGTTATCCAACCCGCTATATCCTAACTACAGGGTTACAGGGATCTGCAGGATCCAATCCCAGCCAGCACAGGGCACAAGGCAGGAACAAATCCCGGGCAGGGTGCCATCCCACCGCAGGGCACACACACACACACACCCACTAGGGACAATTTAGGATCGCCAATGCACCTAACCTGCGTGTCTTTGGACTGTGGGAGGAAACCGGAGCACTTGGAGGAAACCCACGCAGACACGGGGAGAACATGCAAACTCCACGTAGGGAGGACCTGGGAAGCGAACCCGGGTCTCCTAACCGCTGCACCACCGTGCCGACCATTTTCGTACATATACTGAAAAAAAATCCAATAGTGATATGTTTCCAAAAGCAAAGGGACCAAAACTCCCCAAATCATAGTTTAACAGTAATAAGTGATTGGGTCTCATTAAAAAATTAATGACATAAAACTTACTGCCTATCATAAAAAATAGTATCTTGTATTGGGTTCACAGTTGCACAAAAACACTCAGAACTGTCCTTTCAAACACATTTTATTCTTGAACACTTTTTGAGTCCTTTAAAGAAACACCGTAAATGTGTTAAACGCATTCATTTGTTTGACTTCAGTCTAGAGTTCCTGGGAATTAAAAGAAATTCAAAGGCATCTTCCTCAGCTATATCCAGCTGCGGAGAGGAAGAAGCACAAGCACCCTGGGCAGTCGATTAGAGAGAAAGCGTGAGCCATGGAATGAACTGATTGTATTGGCAACTGCCCAGCTGTAATGGTTGTTGTTATAGTGAGATATGAGACTTATGCAAAGCTGCATGCAAAGGTGCAACCAATCCTGTATCTTGAGAATCAGTATCTGTCTGAAAGTGTGTTTTCTCAATTCAATCAGCTCTAAAAAGCAAAAGCAGAACCTGATTACCACTTTCCCTCTTAATTTTGTTCACTTCATTAATTGAAGCAACTTTTTAACGGTGGCTCAGTGAAATAGGAAAGTGAACTGAGTAAACCATCTAGTGAGTCTAGAATTTGTGCCTTTTCCAACAGAGTCATTATAGTAGTGCATGATTGCTTTCCAAAGTAAACTTTAAATCCTTTAATTAATAATGGAGTGTTTTGACTCTCCAATTTATCTTCAGGCATTACTTTCAATAGTGGAATAACTATGTTAACTCAGGATCAATTTTATACTCAGGTACATAATGGGATGTTCCTGATCATTGAAAACCTGAGATAACACAACTCGCAACAAATACATGTTGGCATCCATTTGCATAATTCTTTAGTCGAAAACAGAGAGAGAGAGAGTTTAGGAGCATGCACTGATACAGAACAAGGTAAAAAAGATTGCCTTTTAAATCAATAAAAGCTTTTTCACAGACATCCAACCAGATAGTACTGCAACTCTTAAAGGCCCTTTATCAAATAAGTTAAAGGGGCAGCACAATCAACAAAATTAGCAATTAATGAGCTTCAGTCAAAACAAGAACAGGAAGATCAATTTTGTGGAATTCACAGAGCTTACACTTTCTATCATATGAACGTTTCTGCATTTCTTGTTTACACTGCAAATGCTCCATCGTAAACAAAGACAAATTAGAAACATTTTCTTGCAAAGAAATAATCTGTACTGCTAATTTATATTTGTGATCATCCATGTCACAATCCGAACAGTTTTCTCTTAAAATATCTAACATGCCTCAGGGATGTCTGTCAAAATTCAGTTCAAACAAATTTACATTGCTAGATGTCTATAGAAATTATCTCACAGCATACATCAGTAATGGCCATACAGTGTTCCAGGAAATTAAGTCATCATGAGCGAGACACCCAATAAATTGTTTCAATGTCTTATTAAATCTTTCAGTTAATCAATTAATCTGAGGATTATAAACAGTTGTGCTCAACTTATTCATAGCAAGACTTAATTCTTTCATGAGTCTAGAAGTAAATGACCTGTCAGTGCTTTCACCACACTTAGCAAATTTGTCTTCCACAAATCTACCACTTTGTTATAACTGGTAGCTTAATCTACTAATAAAAGTATACATATACGTGTTTTTACTCATGGGCTCAACAATATCCATCCCAATTCTTTCAAAAGGTACCTGTAAAATTAGCATTGACACAACGGAAGCACGTGAAAGTCAATGTGCTGACAGTATCTCACAATAAGGATAAAACTTTCAAAACTGTTTTACATTTTTAGCCAAATTTACCCAAAAAACCATTTCAAACTAGATTCTATCATTTTTTCAGAGGTAAGATGGCCACCCAACACATGAGAATGCAAGGAGGTGTTAAACAGTCTCTCTTTGAGAGTGTGGAAAAATACTGTTATATTAAATCTGAAGTGATGCAGTCAGATATCACTCAATATGAGTAGCACCTTTTTATCATAAAATGTGGAATTTTCAAATTTTGGGCGTCTTGTTTTTTATAATATTAATCACCTGCCAAACAAATGCAAAGTCTATAATTGCATATTCTTTTTGCAAATACAGATATGAAGGTTGTGTAATATTTGGAGCGCTATGAATTGACAAGAGGTAGTTGAAGTTACTACACCATCCGGTTTAGGTGCAGACTTTTTTTTCTCAGAACTCTTTGAATAGTTCCTCTAAATCTGTGGTAGGAGTCTCTTCTCAATGTTTTCTAGTCAAATCTGGCTCTGTTTCTAAATTAACGTCCATACCAACTTCAGTTGTGATGAGATCTTCCTCTTCTTGAACATTTTCAGTCTTTAAAGAAGCAGGAGAATCTCATGCTCAACAAATCTTAGGGATCTGAAGGAAAACACAATTTAGTTTCCCTATTAGTATCAGCCAAGTATAAGTGTCTGAAATTGCTGTATGTCTTCCCCCTGTATTTCACAGGAAATAGTACACTCTCATATTGTTAAACATCACCATGGACAATGTGAATGTCTACTCACATAAACCTTTTACAGCTCAGCTTTTGTACCAGGAATTGCCAGATCATGCAGAGATTACTGCCTGATTCTAATAAAGCAAGTACTTATTGTCCTGCTAATTTCACAGAAATACAAAAAACATATCCATTTTTCCTATCTTGTGTACAGCCATAGAATAAGACACCTCTGTCAGGCTGATCTCTCAATTATTGTGCTGGGGAAAAGCGACACTCCTAGGTGATCTGATCAAGGTGGACCCAGCAGATGTAAATGCATTTAATACAAGCTGATGAGTTTCCACAGCCACGTCTTCTAACCAAATTACTTGTTTGATTTGTTCCTTCACAAACAGTGGAGTATCACTACTTTGATTGGCTTGGGCAGAATCCTGCAGGGAGACTACAGTATATCCAGGCAACAAGCATAACTTAGGGTGCCCTGAGCAGTACTCTGAAGGTGTGGCTTTAGTATGAAATTGTGTTGAGCATCATTTTCTCCCTAAGGAGCTTTTCACTGCCCAATTGGCCTGTGTGCTCTCCAGTCCTCTCACTAAGTCTATATGAGACTGTATATCACTCCACAGTGTTATCCTGGAACCAGCTCTCAATTACATTCACAAAGCTTGAGTTTTAATTAGAACATTAGAACAATCTAGACAAGAACAGGCCATTCGGCCCAACAAAGCTCCCCAGTCCTATCCACTTAATTCTTCTAAAAAAACATCAAGTCTAGTTTTTAAAGACCCTAAAGTCTTACTGTCTACCACACTACTTGGTAGCTTATTCCAAGTGACTATGGTTCCTCCTAATATTTGTGTGAAATTTACCTTTAATAAGTTTCCAACTGTGTCACAGTGTTCTTGTTGAACTTATTTTAAAATAACCATCTTGATACACTGTACTAATTCCCTTCATAATTTAAAACACTTCAATCATGTCACCTCTTAATCTTATTTTGCTTAAACTGAAAAGGATTGGGAGGAATGGCCCCCCCCCGATCTGAACCCGAGTGGTGTTTTGTTATTGGACTTCTGTGCTCGTCGTGGATTGTCCATAACGAACACCATTTTCAAGCATAGGAGTGTTCATGAGTCAATGAGGAAACAGAGCCTGGGGACTCGGAGGTGGGCTCCCCCATCTCTGGGACTGAGGTCACCGAGGTGGTCAAAAAACTCCTTGGTGGAAGGGCCCCAGGGGTGGATGAGATACGCCCGGAGTTCCTCAAGGCTCTGGATGTTGTAGGGCTGTCTTGGTTGACACGTTTCTGCAACATCGCATGAGCATCAGGGACAGTGCCTCTGGATTGGCAGACTGGGGTGGTGGTCCCCCTCTTTAAGAAGGGGGACCGGAGGGTGTGTTCCAACTACAGAGGGATCACACTCCTCAGCCTCCCTGGAAAAGTCTATTCGGGGGTTCTGGAGAGGAGGGACCGTCGGATAGTCGAACCTCATATTCAGGAGGAACAGTGTGGCTTTCGTCCTAGTCGCGGAACAGTGGACCAGCTCTACACCCTTAGCAGAGTCCTGGAGGGTGCATGGGAGTTCGCCCAACCAGTCTATATGTGTTTTGTGAACTTGGAAAAGGCGTTTGACCGTGTCTCTCGGGGAATCCTGTGGGGGGTGCTCCGGGAATATGGGGTACAGGACCCCCTGATAAGGGCTGCTCGGTCCCTGTACAACTGGTGTCAGAGCTTGGTCCGCATTGCCGGCAGTAAGTCGAACCCATTTTCAGTGAGAGTTGGACTCCGCCAGGGCTGCCCTTTGTCACCAATTCTGTTCATAACTTTTATGGACAGAATTTCTAGGCGCAGCCAGGGTGTTGAGGGGGTCCGGTTTGGTGGACTCAGGATTGGGTCACTGCTTTTTGCAGATGATGTTGTCCTGTTTGCTTCATCAGGCAGTGATCTTCAGCCCTCTCTGGATCGGTTCGCAGCTGAGTGTGAAGCGACTGGGATGGGAATCAGCACCTCCAAATCCAAAAAGGGTGGAGTGCTCTCTCAGGGTTGGGAGCGAGATCCTGCCTCAAGTGGAGGAGTTCAAGTATCTCGGGGTCTTGTTCACGAGTGAGGGAAGAATGGAGCGGGAGATCGACAGGAGGATCGGTGCGGCATCCACAGTGATGCAGGCTCTGCATCAGTCTGTCGTGGTGAAAAAGGAGCTGAGCCGTAAGGCAAAGCTCTCAATTTACCAGTCGATCTATGTTCCTACCCTCACCTATGGTTATGAGCTGTGGGTAGTGACCGAAAGAACGAGATTGCGAATACAAGCGGCTGAGTGTCTGGGCTCTCCCTCAAAGATAGGGTGAGAAGCTCAGTCATCCGGGAGGGGCTCAGAGTAGAACCGCTGCTCCTCCGCATCGAGAGGAGCCAGATAAGATGGCTCGGGCAGCTGATCAGGAAGCCTCCTGGACACCTCCCTGGTGAGGTGTTCCGGGCACATCCAACTGGGAGGAGGCCCCGGGGAAGACCCAGGACATGCTGGAGGGACTATGTCTCCCGGCTGGCCTGGGAACGCCTTGGGATTCTCCTGGAAGAGCTAGAAGAAATGACCAGAGAGAGGGAAGTCTGGGCATCTCTGGTCAAGCTGCTGCCCCCCGCGACCCAACCTCGGATAAGCGGAAGAGGATGGGTGGATGGATGAAAAGGCTCAGTTCTTTTAATCTTTCTTCATAATTCATCCCCTGTAGCCCTTGAATGTGCCAAATAACTTTTCTCTGGACCTAATCTAATTCTAAAACTAATAATTCTAATACTGCTATGTCCTTTTTGTAGCCTGGAGACCAACACTGCACACAGTACTCCAGATCAGGCCTCACCAATATATTTTAAAGCTTAGCATAACCTCCTTGGACTGGTACTCCATACATCATTTTATATAACCTAACATTTTGTTTTCCTTCTTAAATGATTCTGAGCACTGTCTCTGACCGCTACAACTCCTAAATCCTTCTCATAAGGTGTACTCTCGATTTCCAGACCTCCCATTGTGTATTCAAACCTAGCATTTTTATATCCTATGTGTAATAATTTACATTTACTGACATTAAATTTTATCTGCCACAAATCTGCCCTAGCCTGTGTGCTGTCCAAATCCTTCTGTAATGATTTAACAGATTCCAAATTATCTGCCAATCCACGTATCTTGGTATCATCTGCAAACTTAACCAGCTTATTACTTATATTCCTATCCAGATCATTTATATCTATTAAAAATAGCAGCAACCTGTGAAACACCACTCTTATCATCAGCCAATTCTGATAAGGTTCCTCATACAATAACCCTCTGCTTCCTGTCTGAACCAGTTCTGCACCCTTCTACAAACATCAGCCTGAACTCCCACTTCTTTTAGTTTGATGCCCATCCTCTCATGTGGCACCTTATCAAATGCTTTCTGAAAGTCAAGATAAATAATATCATATGCTCCACTTTGATCATATCCTTTTGTTGCTTCCTCATAGAATTCCAGCATGTTACTGAAACTCTTCTGAACCCATGCTGACTGTTCAGAAAAACTCCTGGACTTGCCAAGTTCTGCTCAATCTTATCCTAAATAATTCCGTCCATTAATTTTCCTGTGATGCATGTTAAGCTTACTGGCCTATAGTTGCTTGGATCTACCCAGTCGCCCTTTTTATATAACGGGATAATGTTTGCCATTTCCCAGTCCTTCAGAATCTTGCCAGTGCACAGAGACTTTCTAAAAATATGTGTCAAGTGTTTATATATGTGCTCACTAGCCTCCTTAATTAAGAATTCAAGGTAAATATTATCTGGTACTGGTGATTTGTTTGATTTTGGCCTATTTATAATTTCTAAATCACTCAGAACCTCTTTAGTAGTCCCAATTACCGCTGGGAGGTTATCCACTTCCTCACTTGTGAAGACCTTAGAAAAATGCAAGTTTAGAGCATCCACTATGTCACTGTCTGTATCTTTTAATTACCGTATAATTTCCAATATTTTATAATGTCGGTCATATAAGTCCAATGTGGAAAACTCACGTTATTGGTCCAAAAGATTATGATATGCTAACATCCACCTGAGAGAGTAACAATGGAGCACACTGCCTTTTTTTTTCTATGTACTGTATTGTGCCTTTGTGACCTCACAATAATATTCAAACTATTCTGAAGTGATGTTTGCACTGTTTTGTGTTTTTTGCATCTCACATCTTCATACACCTTTATCATGAGAGCATCCCTTATCTACGATGGAGCGTTCGATTAGAAGAAAATGTGAAGCTGGTTTTAAATTAAAAGTCATTGAAGTGGTGAAACAAATTGGTAACTGCACAGCTGCAACAAAATTCAATGTGTCTGAGAAACCGATGTGAGATTGGAGGAGGCAAGAAGGTGTAAAAAAAAATTTAAGTGTCGCCTTTTTGAACGGGCATATAAGTCGGGTCTGATTTTATGATCAGTTTTTCCGGTTTCAAAACCTGACTTATACACGAGTATATACGGTAGTTAAAGTCCCCCATGACTATAATATCTCCCTGTAAACACCTTTTTGATATTACTAAAAAGATGTGTGCTGAAATTACTGCCTGCATTTGGTAGTCTATAACACACACCTAAAATAAGGCCTCTTCCATAATACTTTCCAGGCGAAGCTACATGTCATCACTAAAATGGGACTCATCGTCCAATTGAAGAGGACTTGCATTTAAATTCTGTTTGACATAAACAGCAACCCCACCTCCTTTTCTGTTATGTCTATCCTTCCTAAAAAATATGTATCCCTCTATGTTTTACCCATCCCCATCTTCGTTATTTAGCCAGGTTTCCATTATAGCTATAATATGATAATTATGCTCTGCTACATACAACTCCAACTCACTTGCCTTATTTTTGATACTTCTAGTATTTAGGCAAGCTATTTTAAATGTGTTACTCCTTTTACATTTAGACATTGGGTTAGAATTTATACTATGCATTTGTATTTTTACACTATTGTTTGTTCCTCCATGTATAAATCTAAAATTGGCCTGTCCTAAACTCTCTGTCCCCCCATTCCCTAGTTTAAACAATCCTCAACTAACATACTCATTCGCCTCCCCAGTATATTGGTGCCCCAGTGTTTCAGATGTAACCAGTCATGGAAGAACTGATCCCATTATGGAAAATAAAAAGTTATGTATGAGCACAAGTAGATATAAACTTAGTATGAACTTTTATAAGCATTAAAAATTAAGGTGAACTTTTACATGAATCAGGTATGCCAAGTAAATAGTTAAATAAAGGCATATGCCATATTTCTTTTTTAATTGAGCTCAGAGAGAAACCAGAAATATTTCTTAACCCAAAAGGACAGAGAAGGGGGAGAATGATGAATGGAGACAGCCCGAGGTCAGAGAAAGGGGAGCACCTGCCAGTTGAGGGCCGTTTAGGAAATAAGGGAAGCAAGAAATGATAATGGTGGTTTCAGAGAGGGCCTGGAAGAGACCAGCTGGAGTGGGGAGTCAGAATGAGCAGCGAATGAGCTGTCTCAAGTGAGGTCAAAATGATAAGAAATGATTATATAAACTGTAACTTTTGGCTAGTTCAGGGCTCAACTCAGTTTGCCTTAATTGGGTTGAGTCTATGTTATTGTTTATTGCAATAAAACTAATTACTCTGTTTGCCTATCCTTTGACTCCTAGAGCCTTCTTTCAATGTGAGAATCTCTGGTGCATTTTACGCTCCAACACCATCTGCTCCAAAAGGAGTCCCAATGCCCCATAAATCTTTATCCTTCTACCCTGCACCAAGATTTGAGCCATACATTAATCCTTCTAATCTCCTCAATCTTACCTGGACTTGTGCATGGCACAGGTAGAACTTTAGAGAAGACTAACTTGTCAGTTCTGATCCTCAGTCTGGCACCTAACTCTTTGAATTTGGATCGCAGAATGAGTGACAGACTACCCTTATGTATGTCATTTGTTCCAACATGGACAATGACAACTGGATCCACCCACACTCTGGCCAAAAGCCTATCCACTCTTTCAGGGAAGTCTCCCATCCGTGCATCCAGAAGGCAACACACCATGCGAGACTCTATCTTTGGAGCAAACCTGTGCTTCAATCCCCCTAATGACTGAGTCCTCAACTATCACTAACTCTCTGTTTCTGAGAAGTGGTTTTGAGGGGGTCTGTTGGGGCTCCTCATCCCTGCCTACCACCTCTGAATTATCAGAGGTCCAGCTTCACAAGGACCTAAAAACGGTTTGACAGTTTCATTTCTGGGGTTGATGCTCCCAGACAGAGTGCACCTTTTACCTTGCACCATGTGACCATGACCCACCTATTTCTTCCTGTCTGGTCTGGAATCTAATCCCACACCACCTTAGGGGTGCACACTATCTCTCTAAAATTCAGTGACCCTAAGCTCTAGGTGCAGGATCAGCTGGCATCTCCTGCAGATGTAGACCCCACAGAAGACTGGCTCCTACAAGCCGTCATTTAAAAAGTCTATAACATCCAGCAGGACTTGCATTGCACTGGCTTCATTTTTAAAATTTGATTTAGGATTACTAACTTTTTCTTTTTTTAATTAAAATGAAATGATTTAATTTAAATGGTAAAATTAAAAAACTGAAGCCAAAGAAATTAGATTATATAACTGCTACAGTTATTTTACACCCTCTGGCCCCTTAACCTCCTGTAATATTCTCCCTCTCAACCTCCTGCTGTTTGCCCTTCTATGAGGTTAACTTAACTTTTCTCTGTCTGCACTCAGAAGTAAATTAAAAACACTCAAGGTCATTGGTAGCTGTTATTTTTTGTAGCATACGTCTTGCACATATATAGACCCTCTCTTCAGGACCAACGGGAAGCAAGACATGCTGTGCGTAGTATTGCTATTGTTGACCTGTTTTTGTACAACCCCACTTTTGGTACCACTTCTCACATATTGGATTCAGAAAATGCAAAAAACTAGTCAGAAAAGTCAATTTAAACACACCTTATTCTTGAAATTAAAGAAAAACTTTGGAGTCCTTTAAATACACACCAACAATGTTAAACGTCTTCACTCGTTTCACTCCTGTCATGAGTTCCAGTGAATTAAAAGAATTCAAATGCATCTTGCTCAGTGCTATTGAACTGCAGATAGGTGAGACTAGAAGCACCATGTCCATGAGAGAGTGAGACACCAGCTGTGGAGTAATCTGAATATATTGGCGATTACTCAGCTGTAAAGCTTTTTGTTACTATGAGATATGACACTTTTCAAGGATGTAGGCAAATGTGCATATAATTCCACATCAGTATCTGTATGAAAGTTTATTTTCTCTGCAATTAAATCAGCTCTAAAAATTGAAAGCCAGTTGCTCGCAATATGTAGAATGATTTCATATTGTTATGGTATTACATGTATTTGTGTATTTTATTGTGTTTTTTCTGAGTTTGTATTTGTTTTATTTTTATGTGTTTTCTGTTATTTTTATAATTATGTTCTGTCACTTTAAATTTACTTATGTTCCATGTTATTTGTCTGTGAAACCCGAAGATCCCTCCCTCTGGCTATTTAGGTCAAGAAGAGCTCAGACATGATACATTGAAGTTCTGCTGGAGTTTTTGTGAGTAGTGTGGTTCTAGATGGATTTCCTGCATTTCACTCTGATATTGGTATATTCTTATTGATTATGAATTGGGACTTCATTGTTTTGTATAGCTTTTTTATGCAGTTCTTTTTACTTGTTTCTGAGCCTTTTTGACATTTTTGGCTTTTCTAATAAATATTTATTTTTAAAGATTCCTTGCTGAGTTATGTATCTTCAACCAAAACTTTTTTTGCAGTTTCCTTTCTTTGAGAGGTACTTTGGATATTTGGGAGCTTTAAGTTTATTTTTGAAGTTTCTACCATTTTAGTCTTGTGTATGCTATAGCAGTCCTTTAGGGCTAGGATAGATAGATAGATAGATAGATAGATAGATAGATAGATAGATAGATAGATAGATAGATAGATAGATAGATAGATAGATAGATAGATAGATAGATAGATAGATAGATAGATAGATAGATAGATAGATAGATAGATAGATAGATAGATAGATAGATAGATAGATAGATAGATACTTTATTAATCCCCAAGGGGAAATTCACATACTCCACTAGCAGCATACTGATAAAAAACAATATTAAATTAAAGAGTGATAAAAATGCAGGTATAATAGACAGTAACTTTGTATAATGTTATCGTTTACTCCGCCGGGTGGAATTGAAGAGTCGCATAGTGTGGAGGAGGAACGATCTCCTCAGTCTGTCAGTGGAGCAGGACAGTGACAGCAGTCTGTCGCTGAAGCTGCTCCTCTGTCTGGAGATGATACTGTTTAGTGGATGCAGTGGATTCTCCATGATTAACAGGAGCCTTCTCAGCGTCTGTCGCTATGCCACAGATGTCAAACTGTCCAGCTCCGTGCCTACAATAGAGCCTGCCTTCCTCACCAGTTTGTCCAGGCGTAAGTCGTCCTTCTTCTTTATGCTGCCTCCCCAGCACACCACTGCGTAGAAGAAGGGCACTCTCCACAACTATCTGATAGAACATCTGCAGCATCTTATTGCAGATATTGAAGGATGCCAGCCTTCTAAGAAAGTATAGTCGGCTCTGTCCTTTCTTGCACAGAGCATCAGTATTGGCAGTCCAGTCCAATTTATCATCCAGCTGCACTACCAGGTATTTATAGGTCTGCACCCTCTGCACACAGTCACCTCTGATGATCATGGGGTCCATGAGGAGCCTGGGCCTCCTAAAATCCACCACCAGCTACTTGGAGTCAAGCCCATTAAGTGGGGCCTAATTCAAACGGGCATAAGGGTCTTGGTATGGTCTGTGAAGGCTGTTGGGGCCTCACAAACTTTTTTGCTATAAATTTGAATCCATATCATGACACAGATAGTCTTTGAGGAAAGATTGTGAATTTAGGTGGATCTGGCTCTACTGTAACTAAAAATTTGGTAGGGAAGCATTTATTTTCTGAAAATACTAAAGACAACTTTTTCAACAAGAATATTTTAAAATCTGGTGTGGAATGGTTTGTGCAGTATTTGAATATAACTTACTCTTCAGTGCTACCATGGGAAATTGCTTGATGGAAAATTTTGCAATACGATACAATGGATTGTACTGTATCGTAATAAAGAATCAAGTGCATTCATTTATATAATATTTAATATATACACAAAGAGAAAAGCCAAGCAAAATGACACCTTTTATTGGCTAACTAGAAAGATTACAATATGCAAGCTTTCGAGGCAACTCAGGCCCCTTCTTCAGGCAAGATATCTTGCCTGAAGAAGGGGCCTGAGTTGCCTCGAAAGCTTGCATATTGTAATCTTTCCAGTTAGCCAATAAAAGGTGTCATTTTGCTTGGCTTTTCTCTACATTCATAATGGCTAACACGGTACAACACCCTAGTACTACATATACAGTGTATACACAAATAAATGTAAAGTGAACAGGAATGAACAACTTAAATAATATTTAATTTGAAACTAAATATGTTGGGCCAAATTAAGTAAAAATAGATAAATAAATTGGTACAGGGGTGTCTTAATGCCTTTGTCCACGTCAGCTTTTACAAATCTATTGGGTGTGTGTTTCATCATCAAACATATGCTCTGGTAGGGCCATGAAGTTGTCAGTTATCTTCACTTACAAATTTGATTGAGTGTGTGAGTGCATATGTGTTTCTGAATGTGCACGGGTGTGCTTGTGTGTACCTCTGTGTGTGTGTACGTGTACGTGTGTGTGCATGTATATTTTAATAATTTTTTTTATTTCAAAAACTAATTGTGCATATGTTTTGCATATCAATAGGCCCATAACTCAACTAAACAGGCTTCAAAAATCTGGATTCTACATCAATTATTTTTGGACAAATTATTTTTGGAAGTTTCAGTCAACCCATTTTTTAAGTTAATATGGGGATAAGTACTGGAACAAAAGCAACAGGGTTTTAACCAGTAGAAAGGCAAACATGATGCAACTTGTTTGAATAAACAAGTTTTTTGGAAGTTAACGAAGTACATATATTTCTACACACACACACATACAGCCAGTATGCTAAAATCAAATATTCTCTGCATTTTGAATATTATAGTATCAGAATCTAAATTTAACTCAATAGTGAATTTTTGTTCTCAACACCAAATGTACATTTATCTGGAAGTTCCATGATGAGAAGGAGGACAACACAAAACTCTAATAAATCTCTGCCACAGATCACATTATCACAAAATGTACAAATCTCAGTGTCTCAACACAGTGAGCCTGATGACACAGTGAAGCTCCAAGCTTAATTAAACCCAATGCATAGTCCTTGGTCTTATCTTTAAATTGTCAAAAGCTGCAATTGCTGACCACTTTCCTCTGCTCACAGGTTGATCATCCACTAAATGTCAACAGGATGATAAGTCAAATGCTCCTTTAGACACTACTCATCCATCTTGATTTTCCACACAGAGAAACTAAACATCAGTCATAACAAATATTGTCTCTATTAGACAGAAGTTTTGAGCATTGTAACATTGCAACAGTTCTGGATTTGTAACACCTTTACCTGAACTATGTGGTCTGCAGCATGTGTTTTTATATTTTAATTACCTATCTGCTTATGACTTGAGATGTAATTTACTGCAAAGAAAACTTGGTGTATATACAACTGTCATGTGTATGGGTGTGTTGCACTCCCTTTTGTACGAGGTATCTAAATTTAAGATCAGCAACTGCTTATGTTGTATCACTGTACATTATTGTTTACTGGACTTCATGTCTATGTTTTCTCATAAACAATCTAGCTCTCGAATTGCTGATGTACTGCTCATTCAATTTGCAATAGTTAATAAATGAGAATATTTTACAAAACTCAACAAAAATAAATGCACAGTTTTCCATTCAGTAAAAGCATGATATTTTTGACTTTACCACATTTTCCAACATAGTTAAGTTGCCGTACATGTGTGGTGTAGTGCCTAAGCCATTGTATCCAAAGGTTGTAATTTATTCTACACCTCCTACTCACTGTGTGACATCGAGCAAGAAGTTTGACCTGCCTGTACACCAGTTGACAAATAATGTCAATTATAACATAGCCTAATCCTAAAAATAACCTTAGGTAATGGTTTCAGCCAAAAATTCAGACATAAAAATGAATGCCTTAAATTATAAAGTTTCATTATACACAGCAACCTAGAACAACATTGAAGAATACAATGATGTAATTTATTTTTGGAGCAATGTGCAAAGCTACATATAGTTCTTGGATCAATGTTGTGTTTTATTGCTTGTACTTTTATATTTTCATTGTACTCTTTGTACAGTATGTGGAAGAATGACTTATAAGAATAACTGGAAATTTTAAGTTAAATATAACATTTTAGGAGGCTGAAGACAATGTAATCTTTAGTTAGGCTGCTGCCCTTCAGTTTATGGGAGATACTGTTTGTACAATATAAAATATACTATAGGTTATATTAATTATTTATGTTGTAGTCAGCACTGAACCTAAAGTGTAAACAAATGTAGTTTCCCTATTATTTCCATTTTTCTTTTTCTGAACTCATTACAGAATTACATATTTGTGAATCTCATTGGATGTAAATGGGAAAATGTGGACATATTCATAAACACTTGGTTAATCACAACAGAAAATTCTGAAGTCATTGTTCAAGCTATAATGATTTTGTTATGTAAGAAACCAAATAAGCAAAAAAAAAAATCATTTGGAATCTTTGAAAATATGAAGACACTTAAGAAATAACCCTGCAAATATTCAAAATCAGATTATCAAAACTCATTAGTACTTCTAGCAGTCTACACCATCATTTATTGTTATTTATTGATTTTTAATTTGTTTTAACTATCATCCAACACACACTTTATTTAAGAGCTTAATTGATCATTTCTACAGGGACTCCAACTTTGTTATTTGCAATTCTTAATTAATAAAACACAAATGGTGTGCATGAATTGTTCTGCATCTCTGATGATTACCTGTACATCCACTTTCCTCAAGGTTGGTATCTCTCTCTTCTCTTCTGTTTTTTCATATGCTGTACAGATGGCTGCAAGATCTCATGCATGTGCAGGCCAATATTTAAATCGTATGGATCTATCATTGTTAGTCTTCTACAGTATAAGTAAGACAATTGTGAACATATCACTGGTGATTGTTAAAATAATGAGATTATTCCGTTTGGAGCTATTTTTAAAATCAAGGATTGACATCTCCTTCCATCTTCCTCTAAAACAATAAAAGTGGACCAAATATGTTGTTGAACATTATCAATATTTGGAGACAATCACAGATAATGAGTTGAATTTTGATCTGAAAATAGATGAAACCAGTATGATTGGACAGAAACAGTTGCCCATTCTAAGAAAATTGAACTGTCTAAAACTAGACAAAACTATAAAGTCACTCTTTATAAAACAAAACTGTGATGACGGTCTTTAATACTATGTCTTTTATTGAATATGTTGTTACATCTGTAATATGTTAGTTTAGGAATATAGTACTGTATTAAGAGTAAAAACTATCTCCAGAAATTTTTCAAAATTAGTAGTTAATTTATTAGTCTGCAGCAGTCATCTCTGCTGTTCTACTGTTTTATTACAATCAAACTGCAGATTTAGATTCCAAGAGCAATACACCAAAGAACTACTTTTCCTCAGTGCTATAGGCATTCTGTATAATATTGACTAAAGGAGCACTGATAAACTTCTTGTCTTATTTCTCGTATCGTGTATGTGTGTAACAAAGCTTTATGTTCATGCTCAAATAAATTTTGTGAGATAATAAAGTTTAACTAAACTGGACTAAGCAATGGCAACCCAAATAGAACCCAAAATAGGTCATCTGAGATAGAAACTTTGTGCATTGTAAGTAGTTTCATGTACATGTAGTCTTTAGATTGAAATTTCTCATGTACCATAGGCAGTCCTATTTGGTACATTATATATGTACATATTTTGGCATTTAAAAATACATCACATATTTCTTGTGTTCATATTTAAACTCAGTGTAGCAATGGTAAGAAAGAATATCTTGAAATTTTATTCAAAACATTTCTGTGCATAATACAAAAAGAAGAATATCTGGGCAGTCAATAAACAAGCATTCTCTTTTTCCATCTTAAACTTAGAGGCTTATCAGAATAACTTGTTTGCCTAGTTTTTGAGAATGTTGTATACTATGCACAAACAGGTAACAGTGCAAATAAAAATACATTTCAGAATATTTACAAATTATGTTCATCAACAAAATATGGAACCATGGTGGTTCTTAAAAATAACAGATCTTTAATGGCATTTAATTGTTCTTTACTTGGTTGTGTGGTTCCTCGTAGAACCATTGCATCACAAAGCACTACTTTATTATGGGAAGTCTTATTTGCACATGAAGTTGGTTCTTTGAAAAACTTCCTCATTTGTAGAAAAAACCCCTGAAATCATCAATGTATGGTAATCTACCTAGCAAGACACTAACAGATTAAGAAAACCTGAATTTAGCCTGTGTGCTGCAAGAGTCTTTTTTTGGAGGGGGGGGGGGGGGGGGTATTGTTACCTCCCAGCTTTACATCACATTCTGGTCACTACCTAGGCATCTTGTCCTATACAATGTGTCTGTATGTTTGACAGACTATTCTTTATGTATTATCTATTTATTCATTTTGTATAGTTTTGTTTTATTTTTTTTTTTGGCTTGCCTGGCCACTCATTTTAATTGTAATGCTCAGATCAATGCAATTGAATGAATCTAACTACTCAAATAACTACCCTCTTAAATTTTAAACAATAAAATAGAAAGAAAAGTCATTTTGCATAAAATACTAATATCGCTTTAGGTGGTTCCTTTAAAAATTAAACTGTCAAATTCATACATCAAAGGTATAATAACTTTTTTATTACTGTATGTACTTCTTTGTTATACAAAATCGAAGACTTAAACTAATACAGACTTTGCACATTTAAATATTTGCTTCATCTGTATTTTCATTATTTATTTTTTTATTACTGTATTTCTTTGGAATCTTTCATTTTTGTGAGATTTCAAATTATTAAAATGTTTCATTACTTAAATGTTATTTTCTTTTTAAGACTTTTCAGAGCACTATTACGAATCTCCTTAGTGTTTATTCCATAAATCAAGGGATTCATACAGGGCGGGACTGTAATCATTAATGTGCCAAATGTTTTCGTCATATTAGGATTAATATTTGGAAACCTCGTAGACAATATTGAAAATAAAAGAGCTGTCTCAAATATGATGTAGACAGTTAAATGAGAAACGCAAGTATACATGGCTTTACTTTTGGGTTTATTATGAGATTTGAAAAAGCAGGTTATTACAATTTTAATATAAGTGAAAGCAATAGACGACAAAGAAAACGTAAATAGAAGATAAGTAACAAATAAACCTAAAATATTATTTCCTGAGTAATCTCCACAAGCCAGTACAAATAATGCTCCATTGAAACAGTACGCATGCACAACTAGCGATTTACATTTTGGCAGTCTTAGGGTTGTCGACAAGAGAACTACGACCACAACAATGGCGCCCCCCCAGGCAAATAAAGACAGTTTTACTAACATCCGTGGCGTCATGATTGTGACGTAGCGGAGAGGGTTACAAATCGCAATGTATCGATCAAATGCCATTACGGTAAGCGTCAGTTGTGCCCCTAAATTATACATATGAATGCATATAGCTTGGATTACACACGCTTCAAACGATATCATCTTCACATCAACGAAAAAGTCAGACATCAATCTCGGCATTAAAGCGCTGCTGCCGATTAAATCAAAAATAATCAAGTTACACAGCATAACATACATTGGTCCATGTAAATTCTTATGTAGAGTTACAACTAGAAAAAGAGTAACATTCACAAAAACAATTATTATATAAACAAAAAAAGTTAACAAAAACAGGGGCACTCTGGCTTCTGATGGAAAGTAGTAACCTTCCAAAATGAAACCCGATGTGTTTCCTAGAATGTTGTTCATCTTCCAGCAGAAGTCTGAAATAAAATAAAAAATATATTTAAATCAAGTAATATTTACTTATAACAGTAGACTTTCAAGGTGAATGTATGAGTCCTTAAAATGTACTTGGATCGGATCATTCAAACCTTATGCGACAGCAAAAGTAGTTTCTACTTCCGTACAACAACGACCTGAGCAAAAGTTGATTGGAATTTTGCGCGGAGTGGGCAACATCGGATCTTTATCCGTACACCGGACATTCTTTTTATTCCAAAATGTAAACGTAATGAGGCTAATTTATATTCGGATACAAACCACGAATGTGACAGTCAGTGGCGGTAAGTTGATACGCTTGTGCAACTTCTTGAATTCCAGCGGTACTTTCTATTCTTTCATTACTTCCTTTCTTGAGTGGACATAATGCAATTTCGCAATTTAAGACGCATGATGCTTAAGACGCAAAGTAGGAGCCATGCAGCCTTGGATATACCGTCAACTTCAAGGTAAAATAGCACCACCAGAACATGTTTGTAGTGCCTCCGGGGATCACAGTACTTAATTAAACTGCCTAAGGCAATGTGCATTGCTGCTGCCCATTCGCTCCAACCCCCATATTTACAAACAATTCACATACAATACGCTTTGCGGTTGAGGCTTCGCGAAACAGTGTATTCACTAAACATTTGTTTTTGGAAAAATGTAAAACACACAAAACAGTTATAAAAAACAATAAAATGTATAATACGAAATTATATGCTGTGTCGCACCTCCTGCACGTTTCTCTATCCACCCTGGCAGTTTCAAAATGTCCTGTAATCCTGTCCTGTATGACGTCTGCCAGCTCTGTAAAATGAACACGCGAGGTGCAAATTTAAAACTTGACCTTTTAACACGCTGTGACTGACATCTGAATAGAGAAAATACAATGTCTCAATTTCTCCGATTGATCAGTACATAAGAAGCGATGTGCATTGGCGCAATCCGTCATAAGAAGAAGACGAAGAATACAGAGACGTAGCAACGTAAAATTGGACAACAAGACAACAAAACTGAAACAGACTTTGAATGCATTGCTAAAGACATAGTTCAAAGAATAAGCATCTCTCAGTTGCTCCTATATCTTAACACTTCAGTTAATACAACGAAAATATTGTTCCGTGTTGTTCAGCGTCAGTAACGACTTGATGAGTAAAGTCTTTGCAGTCGTTCTAGTTGCATTCCTGGTTGAATTTTTTTGCCGTCTTGAACTTTACGTAACACTGCTTAAGTATATCACCCAGTTTTTAAAGTTAGTGTTGTATCACCCGAAATATATGTGGGGCTGGACGGGTGATTGACAGCAAAATGTTCACAGCTGTGCTCTGCATTACAAGAACCCCCGGAACTTTCTCATTTTACTTTCCAAGTCAAGGAAGGCCCGAGAAGGCAACTGGCGAAAACTAGGGCATTATAAATACGGCTTCTTTTAAGTTAACGGGATGTAGGAGTCACTGCACGCGACGCTGGACAACGCTGTATACGGGGCACTAAACGAGTAGAGAATAACCAGTCTAGTTTAAGTGACTATAATTTTTATGAAGTGTTTTCCAAGGTTTTATCAGTGGGAAGGCGATTCTGCTAGAAGAATGACTGTGAATCACTTGTTAAATAAACGCGCCCGTTATCTGGCTTAACTTTCATTCATCTTATGTCTCGGTCTTTTCATCACATGTGCTCATTTACAGTAGTAGATAAACATTTCTCGCTTTGATACATATTAATCAGTACAGTAGAATCATGCTTTAATTATTGCCTGTACATGCTTTTAAATACTGTCACTATAGGGCATTTTTTCTTCCACACGCTACTAAAATATTAGATAAAATATCATCTAGTACTGTAAAGCACTTGAGCGAACAAAGACTTACCGTAACAAAATCTATTTCTCTTCGATATACCACTTAGCAGCTGCGAATTTTGTAAAAATATGAAAACATGTGTACCTTACCCGCTATCAACAATTTAAACAAGTTCAGATTTGTAACAAAACTGCGTATAATTAAACTGTCACAAAATATATTGATCACAGTCCTGCTGAGTTAGCAAAGTTTAAATATAAAGGTGAAGCACGTCCAATGAAATCCATGTTTACTTCTCTCTAGAGGGCAAAACATTGAATTTGATCAACAGTCACCTTGGTGTTAAGACTTCAGAATTCAACTGTCAGTTTAAATAGTTGACCACAATTTTAAATGCGGCATGTAGCTTATATTTTTTTCATAAAAGATCAACCATGAATATTGGGTTCACACACCCACATGCACAGACATTCTGATTTAAATTGCTAATTTTTATTTTTATGTTTAGCCAATCGTGAATCTGATTTCTATTTCTTGTCATTGTAGAATTCTGGAGAGCTAAGAGCTAGTCGAGTAGCAGCAACAGTAATTATTGTTACTAATTTGCGATTATAGTACAGCACTTGCATTCCATTGAAATGTGGTCCCAGCCTTTTAGATAGATAGTTTTATGGTGCTAGGCTCTAGATTTCTTTGACCCTGAATTTGATTAAATTATTTAGATAATAGATGGGCTATTATAATTGTGGTAATTCCAAGATGTGGTCATGTGCTTTTTCATATCTTCTACAGACTTCCAGTTGTGGAGAATGTTTTATATTTTGCTACCCAGGATTTACATATATGTAGGTTTTATCATAATAATTACTTTACCCCATCATTAATTTAAATTCATATTTTTTTATTTCATTATTTCATTGTGGGATTGTGGAAAGCCATATAACCTATGTGCAGCAGCATCAGGTGCAGGATAGTACCTATCCTGAAAGGTGTTGTAGTAATAATAATAATTAGTAGTAGTAGTACAGTAGTAGTATAAGTAGTGCTGCCATTCCATCCAAATTTGATCTCTTCCTTGCAGTTGATGGTGCTAAGATGGACTCCAGCTCCCCTTGACCCTAAATTTGATCAAGTTATTTGGATAATAGATGGAATATTATTATAATTATTTTAATTCTCAGATGTAGTCATGTGTATGTTTTTCATATGCATCTGAAAATTTCCAATAGCAGACTATATTTTATACACGTTCTTGCTTTACAGCATTTGTACATTAATAGGTGTTGTCTTAATTATGAATTTATTAATTATGCAAGAATCACATAATAAATTATTAGATCATTCATCCATTTTCAAATTTACTTTGTTCAATTTATGGTTGAACTGGAACAGGACCACTAGACCATCACAGGACACACTCACAGGTTATAACCCTAACCCTATAGGCATCCTCAGAGAGATATTACATTTACTCCCTGAGTGCTGGAAGAGAGCACTCATTCTACAGTGAGTTGAGTTTGATGAAATTCTGCCCAGTTTTGCAGCACAATATAATGGCTAGAATGGGATTAGCCTGTTTCCATTCTGTATTTTTAAGATCTTTACTTTTGCCTTGCGCAGTGGTAGCAATGCTGCCTCGCAGTAAGGAGACCTGGGTTCGCTTCCCAGGTCCTCCCTGGATGGAGTTTGCATGTTCTCTCCGTGTCTGTGTGGGTTTCCTCAGGGTGCTCCAGTTTCCTCCCACAGTCCAAAGACATGCAAATTAGGTGTATTGGCGATCCTAAATTGTCCCTAGTGTGTGCTTGGTGTGTGTGTGTGTGTGTGTGTGTGTGTGCCCTGCAGTGGGCTGGTGCCCTGCCTGGGATTTGTTCCTGCCTTGCGCCTGTGCTGGCTTGGATTGGCTCCAGCAGACCCCCGTGACCTTGTGTTAGGATATAGAATGACTGACTGACTGAAGTTTTTTTAAGTTTGAAATCCACAGTCTGGACACCTCTGGAACCATGGCACCATCTTTTATAATGATCACATTGTGACGTCATATGTTAGGACACCGGCAACCACATGCCCAACAACAGGTGTAGTCTTTATAAACAATGTGACCAGAGATATGAAAAACAACCGTATGATTGTCATCAAATCGGTTCCAAATGGTTCTGCAATGACAACACAGTGATAATAATAAAAATAAATAATAACATGAGAAATAGTCTACATTAATACAGAAATGTACAGAAAAGAATCTCAGAGGGCAAAACCCAGGATCATGACATGTGTTGTGTAATCCATCCATCCATCCATCCATTTTCCAACCCGCTGAATCCGAACACAGGGTCACGGGGGTCTGCTGGAGCCAATCCCAGCCAACACAGGGCACAAGGCAGGAAACAATCCTGGGCAGGGTGCCAACCCACCGCAGGACACACACAAACACACCCACACACCAAGCACACACTAGGGCCAATTTAGAATCACCAATCCACCTAACCTGCATGTCTTTGGACTGTGGGAGGAAACCGGAGCACCCGGAGGAAACCCACGCAGACTCGGGGAGAACATGCAAACTCCATGCAGGGAGGACCCGGGAAGCGAACCCAGGTCCCCAGATCACCCAACTGTGAGGCAGTAGCGCTACCCACTGCGCCACCGTGCCGCCCTGTTGTGTAATCCATCCACTGAAAAAAATATTTTTTTAAAGAATTGAAATATTTTTTCCTCACATTTTCATTCCTTGATCATTTGGTCCTGTCCTAATTACACAGCATATCAAACAGAATTAAGTCAGGCCCAGTTTTTTCTTTTTCACTACTGCAGCAGTGTAGACCTCTAACTTTCAAAATTGCATTGTTTAAAACTAACTTTGTCTGCTAGTCTAGAAAGTTTTACTCAGAATTTTCCAGTTTAATGGGTTCTACTACTTTGCACTTTGTTATGTGGGTTAATTATATAGATATGTCTGATCCTTATACCACCTTATACTACTTTGTTTATCCAAATTGCTAAATTTTTATTTTTTGAAATGATTCACACTTAATTATTTGACATACTACTGTTTTTGTTTTCATTTTGGATTATTTATATTTTTACTATATTTTCAGTTTACCACATCACCATTTTGAATTAAGTTTTTATTAAGAACTGTAGCAATTTTGTGAGTCCACTGTTTTTTGCTGTGGTACCCACTGTTGTCACATGAAGTTGTGACGCGTGACATCACATTATCACTATTTCAGATGAAAGCATGCTGGTAACAATCATTGAAGAGTCTGGAAGAAAACAAAATTAATCTGGCATTTATAGGGGTTCTATATTTCAAAACATTAAGTGCTCATTCATGCTAAGGTTTCTGATGATAATTTGGGTTTACATGTTAGTTTTTGGTACTTTAGCGTTAGTTTCTTTTTTCTTTTATTGACCTGGGCTTATTTCAACTAAAATTCTCTCATTTTCTGGTCCATTAGCAGAATTTCTTTTTCTATTTCTGCACATGATTGTGACAGCATAACTCTTGCTCTAAACTCTGTTAGTCATTTTGCATGATAATTCCTCAAGAATACTATGGCTCCTTGTGATACTTGCTACATGAAATCCATTAGGTATATATCTAAGGTCCTAACTAGGATATATCAGTGGTACATTTTTGTATCTACTATGCATTTCTTTATTTGTAATATTTATTGGGAAATCTATTGTTTTGTAATCTTGTTAGCCTTGGTTTTATGTATGTAAAATGAAGACTGACTGAACGGCTGATGGGCTTTAACAGGTACAAATCCTTTTTGTGGCAAAGATAATTGAATATAATGTGCAGGGTCCACCCTCTGGAACGATATGAAATAGGAGTTAGCATAACTCTCATAGGTCTTTATTTTCATGTTTGGAATCTTTTATAGTCCTCTAGATGTGCAAGCCATGTTTTTTTTATTGATGGATATACCAAGAAATAAAAGAAGTAATAATACTATTGTCATGTTTAATGTTTGTCTTCAATATGGACTGCAAGGTGATTATATTATTTTAAATGTCACATGGATATTTGTATTTAAGCACATATGAAAATACTGTAAAATAAATTAGAAAAGTGTGGAGGAAATAGTTAACTCAACCCACAGAACACACCTGTTCTAACATGGTTAAGAAAAACAAGGAACAGCTTATTCTGCCACAATTGCAAAAGTTGACAAACAAAAAAACTATTCTGTCATTTAAATACTACTACTTCGTCATAATTTCAAAGTTTTACATGAGGTTAAGTTTATATTGTAACATTATATTACGAACAATTTATGATATTTGACTTGGAATATGATGTAAAAATGTTAGAATATGTTTTTTTTCTGTGGTTTGTCTGCTCCCAACCCCTCAGCCTAAACATCAAAATCTGTCCACGCTTTTAATTCTATTATATTTTTTTATGCTATTTTCATGTGCAAACAATATTTGGTTAATAATCCTGAAAACATTTAATATCACCAAAGGAGAAACAAAAATACTCCAAGGCTGAAGGTCTGCCTATTTGCTGAACAGGTCAGCATATACTTTACAAGCTTGTCATTTCTGGAATTGAATATTTAACACTATAATATTATTATTATTATTATTATTATTATTATTATTATTATTATTATTATTATTATTATTATTATTCACATTAATCATTTCTTAAACTAGTAAAAATTATTGAAACGCTCTATCAATCAATGTAGTAGTCACTTGTGTGGTTTACAACATACATATAAGCATCAGGAGCATTTTAGAAATTAAGGAAGGAATTAAGCTTGACACTGTCACTAACTTTCATTCCTTTTCTCCTTAAAATGAAGGAGTAGAAAAACCTAAGGACTGCTGTCATCATTTCCCTACTGGCCGATTATATATTGTTAGGCCAACCTTATCAGAGTAGAGTAAACATGCTTTAAATGGATTTAAAAGAAATTATTTCTAAGATTGTAGATACAGTCGGAAAAAAAAAAAATTCTACTCCAGTAAGCTGTATTTTTATAATTGCGAAGTCTCCCTGTTCTAGAGTTCTGAAACTCTGACTCTGCTCTGGATAAGCAGGTTTAGAAAACTAATTAATTACATTTTAAATAAATATATCCCTATAGTCCACGTAAAATATGAATGTGAGTATATGACATAAATTATTTCATAATTTATTTTAAACTATCAGAGTAGAAACACAATCTTAGTAATATTATATCAGAGGTTCACATTGCAAAAATCCCTCTTTTCTGAAAAATAAGGGTTAAATAAGATAGTTTTACATTTTCCCTTATGTGGGAAGGGGTTTTGGGCAGGGCTGAAGGGTGTGCCATTTACAACTTTGCCTAAAGAGCTACAGCTGGCCCAGACAGAGTGTAGTTTAAGTCTTATTGGAACACCAACCAATGATGTTTGTATTTAATAAGGACTTCAAGGTGACCCTATTTTTATAAATGTCATATGGCTATTTGTGTATATCTGAAAATCCATCCATTTTCCAACCCGCTGAATCCGTATATCTGAAAATGTTTTGCAAAATAAATGAAGATAGAGTGAAAGTAAAATGCAGAAAATGTATTACTTATCACAGAACCCTTGGAACCTTAGTGAAGGCAAGGGCCTATGTAGACAAGCACAGTATAGATTTATAGGATGTATTGTAATGTTATTGCATAATTTATGTATGGGTGATGGGCTATGCAATAGAACAATTCTGACATGTAGGCGACAAGAAAGGTAATGTAGTACATCTTCTGCAGATAACATTAGACACCAAAGGAGATCTTGATATGCCATTTGTATTAAAATGTTTACAGATTCCCGTTAGAATAGCTTTTGCTATGACAATTAACAAAACACAGGTACAAACGTTCGAAAAAGGCAGTTTATTTATTGGAGAGAAAGAAATGATATTCACTCACAGGCAGTTATACGTTGCATTGTCATGATAAAAGTCCAAACACAGAATCAAAATTCAATGTGATACTGACGAAAAGTTAAGCCCCCTAGCCTTTAAGAGAAACAAGTCAAGCATCACCATTGGATCTCAGAGTGAAGGGACCTATGTATTCGTGAAAGAGGTAGGAATCATTTAAATTAATAATGTTTCAAATGAATCAGTTGGTACCCAACTTGAACAACAATATTCAATGATACGCTCTATACATAAATATATATGTACTAATAATAATTTAAAAATCTATAATAAAGATTTGATTCCAAAAGCAAAGGGGCCAAAAATCCCCCAATCCCTGTTTAATGCTGATAAGTACTTGAGTCTGACAAAATAATAATAATAATAATAATAATAATAATAATAATAATAATAATAATAATGACAAAATTTCCTGCCATCATAACAAATATTTAGATTGATTTAATAAAGTCTTTGAAGAAAAATTATATATTTAGGTGGATCTGACAATTATTGAAAATAGGATGAACTTTGATTTGAATATAGAACAAATCAGTATGAATGGGTAGAAAATGGAATCTCACAGAAAACAAAACTATAATGTCATTATTTATTAAAAAAAAAAAACTACAATCATACTCTTGGATTTGGCTTTTATTAAATTTGCTGTTGCATGTTATATGAGGGATGTTCAAAAAGTTTCTGCACTTTTATATTTTTTTAGAAGCAATGAAGGTGGGAGGAGTAGTAATTGGGCATTAAAAATTTGGTACGACGTTTTTAAAAAGTGCAGAAACTTTTTGAATATCCCCCCTGTATATTGGAAATCTATAGTATTAAGAGAAAAAAGTACCAAGAACATTGTCAAAATTAGTACTAAAATTTTAAGTTGGCAACAGTCCTTGCTCACTGGGCTGTATCATAAGCATGTTAGCGAGAAGAACTTGATTCGGCCAGACAGCAGCAATCCTCCATTGAAAACATTTTAATTGCTATGGTCAAATACCAGATTTAGACTCCCATGACTTAAGAGCAAAACTTCAAAGAACTCCTTATCCCCACTTGTGAAGACATTCTGCATAATACCGACTGTTGGAGCACTAAACACTATAGGTTTTGAGACTTGACTTCTTGAATTCCATTTTCTTCTTTGTATGAATATTTGGTGTCTGTTTTGATTATAAAAATGAATAATCATTTCAAGGCTCTTAGTTTATTTGTAGGTTTGTGTAACAATGCCTTATGTTTGTGCTTCAACAAATGTCCCACTTGAATAATAAAGTCTACCTAAATTTAGGTCTAATCCATCCATCCATCCATCCATCATCCAACCCGCTGAATCCGAACACAGGGTCACGGGGGTCTGCTGGAGCCAATCCCAGCCAACACAGGGCACAAGGCAGGAACCAATCCCGGGCAGGGTGCCAACCCACCACAGTAGGTCTAATCCATACCAACTCAATTAGAACCAAATAAATCTGGTCAGACCAGAGAGAAATGTATATTGTTATGATGTTTGTGCTGTCTTTAGATTGGTATATCCCATGCACAATGGACAATTCCCACTTCATATACACTATACTCACAAATAATGGCATTTTAGAAAAATTTCCGGTAATAATATTTTGACCATATCTGACCTGACTGTAGCAATACCAAAAATAATATTATACATTTAAATACCCATTCAAAATAGTTGTGTGCATATTTCAAAAAGAATGCTCTCTGGGCAGTCCAGCAATGAAATTCTTACGTCATTCTCCTGTTTAATCCCGAAATTAATGAATTTATGGTGTACAATAGATTTTATGAAGAAACAGATGATAATGAAGATAAAATAAAAATTCTTAAATTCTTAAAAGATACATTCATCAACAAAATATGACAGTAGGGTATTGCAGTGATTAGTTCTGCTCCCTCGCAGCTTCCAACCACATCCTGTCAATGTCTGTGTGAAGCTTGCACATTCTAATGCATCTGAATGTTGGTTTGGTTATTATTTATATGTTAAGCATATTACCTGCTATTTTATCTTATATCCCAAAACCATGCAGCTTGGATTAAATGCTGACTCCTAAATGAATCTGTTTTAACGATTGTGGACCCATGTGTGAGTGTGTCCTGCAATCAACTTGCACCCTGCTCAGTGTTGATTCCTGCCTTGTGTTTGAGTCTGCTAGGATAATGAGTGTAAACTGAACTCTAGAGACTATAAAAAGGGTGGAGTGCCCTCTCAGGGTTGGTAGCGAGATCCTGCCCCAAGTGGAGGAGTTCAAGTATCTCGGGGTCTTGTTCACGAGTGAGGGAAGAATGGAGCGTGAGATCGACAGGCGGATCGGTGCGGCATCCGCAGTAATGCGGGCTCTGCATCGGTCTGTCGTGGTGAAAAAGGAGCTGAGCCGCAAGGCGAAGCTCTCAATTTACCAGTCGATCTATGTTCCTACCCTCACCTATGGTCATGAGCTGTGGGTAGTGACCGAAAGAACGAGATCGCGAATACAAGCGGCTGAAATGAGTTTCCTCCGCAGGGTGTCTGGGCTTTCCCTTAAAGATAGGGTGAGAAGCTCAGTCATCCAGGAGGGGCTCAGAGTAGAGCCGCTGCTCCTCCGCATCGAGAGGAGTCAGATGAGGTGGATCGGGCATCTGATCAGGATGCCTCCTGGACGCCTCCCTGGTGAGGTGTTCCGGGCACGTCTAACCGGGAGGAGGCCCCGGGGAAGACCCAGGACACGCTGGAGGGACTATGTCTCTCGGCTGGCCTGGGAACGCCTTGGGATTCTCCCGGAAGAGCTAGAAGAAGTGGCCGGGGAGAGGGAAGTTTGGGCATCTCTGCTCAAGCTGCTGCCCCCGCGACCCGACCTCGGATAAGCGGAAGACAACCTGCATGTCCGTTGTTACCAGCATGCAGGTTGTTTCTAGTTTTGTACTCACTGCAGTTGCAATGATCACTGGCTTCTATGTGACCCTAAACTGTGAAGGTTAAATTTAACCCTCAGCACATGAATGATTAGATGCATACTAAACCACTTAATTGCACGCTATGCACATTCTAAGTCTGTCCTTCAGTTAACAGGATGTCTGGAAGACGTTCAGACATGATGATACTGATTACCCCAGGCAACATGTTTTGCATAATAATGCAATACTTTTGAGGAATAATGCAATACATGTCTGTCTGAGGGGTGGGAATAAGATTCTGTACCAAGTACCATAGGCAATGGAAAATTTGCTCCCAAGTATAGATATCTTTTTAAAATATGATAGATATCTTCTCTTCCAGAAAACTATAGTTTCAAAATAATAATTTTTAATCTTTCCACTTAAAAGTGAGATCATTTTGAGTTAAATTAATTTAAGGTAGTTGTATAAAGAAAATAACTTTGTGAGCTAATTTGAAAGAAGTGTAATAAACTGTATTCTATCCTTCTTCTTCTTGCTGCTCCCATCAGCATTCACCATAGAGGATCATACTTTTCCATATCTTCCTGTCCTTTACATCTTCCTCTGTCACACTCACCACCTGCATGTCCTCTATCACCACATCCAAAAATCTCTTCTTAGGCCTTCATCTTTTCCTTCTGCCTGACAGCTCCATCCCTAGCATCCTTCTCCCAATATATCCAGCACCACCCCTCTTGACATGTCCAAATCAATGCAATCTCACCTCTCTAGCTTTGCCTCCAAACCTTCCAACCTGAGCTGACCGTCTAATGTACTAATGTCTAATCCCATCCATCCTCATCATACCCAATGCATATCTTAACATCTTTATCTCTGCCTCCTCCAGCTCTGTCTCCTGTCTTTTTGTCAGTGCCACCGTCTCCAACCCATATAATATAGTTGGTCTCACTACTGTCTTGTAGACCTTCCCTTTCACTGTTGCTGGTACTAGTCTGTCACTCCTGACACTCCTCTCCACCCACTCCATCCTGCCTGCACTCTCTTCTTCTCCTCTCTTCCACGCTCCCCATTACTCTGTGATCCCAAACAACCAAAATAGCATGGAATCATAGATTGCATAGCCATTGACTTCAATTCAAATAAGCATATTATTGCAAATGAATTAATCTGCCCATTTAAATAACTTTACTCTTAAATTCTAAATAATTATACTTTAATAGAAGAAATTTTTATTTAATAATATATTAAAATTGCTTTAAGTTGTCATTTCAACAATTAATCTTCCCACTGCATGAATCAAAAGGTATAATAAAATCTATAAACTGTGCTGTTTATTTAAATGATATAGTCTACCAAAAAAATTGGACAGTTTGCAATGTAAATACAGGCATTGCACAGTTAATAATTTGCCTGGCCCTAATTTTTTTATTTATTTATTTATTTATTTTACGATATTTCCTTGGAACTTTTCATTTTTGTTGTTTATTTGGATCATTAATTTGATGCTATTTTGTTTTTAAGGCTTTTCAGAGCACTGTTACGAATCTCCTTAGTGTTAATTCCATAAATCAGGGGATTCAGACAAGGTGGTAGAGTAATCATTAATGTGCCAAATGTCTTCGTCAAATTAGGATTAATATTTGGAAACCTCAAGGATAATATTGAAAATAAAAGAGTCGTCTCAAATAAAATATAGACTGTTATATGTGAAACGCAGGTATACATTGCTTTAGTTTTGGAGTTGTTATGCGATTTGAAAAAGCAGGCTATTAAAATTTTAGTATAAGTGAAAGCAATAGACGAAAAAGACAACGCAAATAGAAGATAAGTAATAAATAAACCCAAAATATTATTCCCCGAGTAATCTCCACAAGCCAGTACAAATAATGCGCCATTGAAACAGTACGCATGCACAACTACTGATTTACATTTAGGAAGTCTTAAGGTAGTCGACAAGAGAATTACAACCATTGAAAAGGCTCCCCCCCAGGCAAACAAAGACAATTTTACTAACATCCGTGGTGTCATGATAGTGTTGTAGCGGAGAGGGTTACAAATAGCAACGTATCTATCAAATGTCATTACTGTTAGTATCAATTGTGCCCCGAGATGATACATATGAATACAGAACGCTTGGATTACACACGCTTCAAATGATATCATCTTTATATCAACGAAAAAGTCAGACATCAACCTCGGCATTAGAGCGCTGCTGCCGATTAAGTCACACAAAACCAAGTTACACAACATAACATACATTGGTCCGTGCAAATTTTTATGAAGAGCTATAACTAAAAAAAGCGTAACATTCACAAACACAATTAATATATAAACAAAAAGGGTTAACAAAAACAGGTGCACTCTGGCTTCTGGTGGAAAGAAGAAACCTTCCAAAATGAAACCCGATGTGTTTCCCATAACGTTGTTCATCTTGAAGCCTGGAATAAAATTTAAAAGAAAATCGTTATTAATTTTGAATCAACCACTATTTAAAAGAGATGTTAACAGATTTGTAAAATACCAGTGGGTTCCTGATTTTAATGGACTCTCTGCTGCATAAGGCTATCGTTCAGGTTTTCACAATCTGTTAGTATCCTATGTAGCCTATATGCACTAAAGATTTCAGTTTCGTTCATAAAGTCCAACACTCTAATTTAATTTCATATGCAAATAACTCTAGGTGTCTTTTTTTAAAGCAATGATTCTAAATGAACCACACAGCCCAGTAATATGCCATTTTAGAACCAATATTTCTAAGAATGCATGTACAGCATGTATCAGCTTTCTATGTGACTGTCTACCTAAAGTGTTCCACACGATAGAACACACATTTCAGGTAAGTTTATAATGGCTGAAAGTAGTGGTCAGCACATCCACGGTGCCACCCTTCTGTGCCCTTTAAAACCGACTTTATCATGCACTTCCGGAGATTCCACCCTATTTGAGTAGCTCTTGATAATACCAACAAATATAAAGAGTAAATACACTTGGATCTGATCACTCAAACCACATTCGGAGCAGGAATGGATAACAATTTAAAGCATGTGCAAATGCAATTAGCTTTACAACAACCACCTAAGCAAAACTTGATTTGAATTTTGTGATCTTTATCCGGAAAGTGAAAAGACATTTTAGTCCCATCTGTAAAAGAAATTATGCTAACTTACTTTCGGATACAGACCACCAATGTGGTAGGTACTCAATAGGAATAATTTATTCTAAGCCGTTTCTACTCAGCAACTTTCATTTCGTGAGTGGGTTTAATTCAGTTCCAGTAACCTAAATCGCAGAGTAAGACCCAGTCTTCGTTATAACGCCACCTGCCATAAGGTGAAAATGCGTGTACAGTTTTCTAAGCACGAATAGGAAAAGTGCTCGTTTAAAGGTAAGCTTTAAAACAAAAGAACTGACGTTTGAAATAGTAGACTTACAATTTTAATTAAACGTGATCGACCACATTGTTCAATGGGTGCAAAAGTAAAATTTTCCTTCAGACTATATAAAATTTCGTTGGTGTTGATATCGACGATAAAAAAATAATAGTAAAAATTAAGTCATTAAATTCTTAGTCTGTAATAAAAGTGAAAGTAAAGGTAGGCGTATGTTTAATATATTTCTATTAAAAACGAATCATGTGAGTATAGTATTATGTAAGCCTACCTCTGCTTACCATCTTCTATAATGCAACAGAGTTTATTAATCATAACACTCAAAAAATTCATTGGAGGAACTTAATTCGATTATGTGTAAAATTTCCTTTGAAATGAATCGAGTGTCATTCTAAACAGAGTGCAGTTAATTGATATGTGTTACTAGACTTATTTAAACTGACAACTGTGAACGTAAAACATCTTTGTTAAACCAAATTTCTGAATTGTAACAAATTTTAAATATGTTGATTTCACAAGTCATCTAATCACTAACCACGACCAGAACATTATTAAATGACCTTGCCATGAAGTAACCTGTCACAGCAAGGTAATTAACATATTAAAATCACAATGAGAAAAGCCTACTCATTTGGTTTAGGGTGAGCAATATGTGCCAGATTGCAAAAAAAAAAAAAAAAAATGCGCTCAAAGCCATCTTAAAAAGCGCACAAATACTTGACACTTAAATTATTCTTATGTCCAGTCTTTAGTATTTATAAAGAGATAAAGATTGCTAAAACCCTGCAGTATAAGAAACAAACAACAAACTCAGTTCATACCAATAAGGCATTTTTGTCAGCAAAAATAAATCAAAATTGCTCGAACATTCCGGGAAACTTCCCAGAAAATCTCTGATGGAAATGCTGTTTTTCCACCGACTGGAAATTTGTTAAAACAAAGATAAGATATTTGGGTGATAAAAATATACCCTTAAATATTTCTGCAAATAATGCTCTTCATTAAAGTAATACAATAAATTAATATTTTTTGTATGCAAATTATCCTATCACTCTTAAAAATAAAGGTACTAGTGGTTATTAGACCGATGCCACAGGAGAACCATTTTTGGTTCCCAAAAGACTCATTCACATGCAAGTTCCAGAAAGAACCTTTTATTTATTGAAATTCGCAAGGCTTCATAGAGTATACCATAAATAGATAACACATTTGTGAAATTCCAAATGGCTCGTTATTTTAATAGGTCTCTTGCTCACATTAATAGGTGTCTTGCTCACAACAGGCTAAATCCAGGTATTCTTAATTTGTAGTGTCCTGCTATGTAACCCACCATACATTAAAGATTTAATTTGGAAGATTTTAAAAGCAAAAATAAACTTCATATGCAAAAAAAAAAAGAATGAAATGGAGCTCAAACAATGGTTATGGCAACACACAATCCAGAAAAAAACATAAAATGCCATTAAAGAAACGGTATTTTTAAGAGTTAGAGTAGTCGTACTAGAAATGGAAACAGTAACATATCCAACGAATCTTTTTCTTTATTTTTTATTTATTTATTTATTTTTATTTTCTTTGCCTGTTATTGGTGGTAGTATTCCGTCTTCTGTGACGCGTAATAAAACAAAAAAAATTTCATTTCTTCAACTTTTCGTCTATATTTTCGTATTGATATTATTCAGTGCAGTAAAAATAACACTTTTATTTGTATCTGTACACTTTTTATATTCTACAGCAAGGTAAGTTTTACTCCATATGCTACACAGAAATATTAGATAACAAATCATTAAAGCGCTGGAGCGACTTACCGTGACACAATCCGTTTTTATTCTCGGTGTAAGTTGTAGCAAAAAAGAACTGTTGGCTCTGCCTTCTTTCTTTCACGTTAGACTGTTCATTTTTGTCTTTATGAAACATAAACGTATAGTGAATTAATGATTCTTACAATTGTCCCTAATTATGCGAATTCTGTAATAATATGAAACGTCGTGTACCTTACACGCTACAAAGAAATTACACAATTTGAGGATTGTAAAAATCACTTCTAATACATAAAGATACTGATAAAAGTACTACATGAGCAAACTACAAATATAAAGGTGAAGTACGTCCAATGAAATCCATCTTTACCTCGAGAGAGCAAAACTCGTGAAAAATCAAGAGTTCGATGAACAGTCCTCTGGGTGCAGACAGACTTCTGGGTGCGGAAACTATAAACTGTCACTTTAAACAGTCGACCACAATGTTAAATTCATGCAGCATGTACCTTCTGTTTAATTGTTTGTTTGTTTGTTTGTTTTTAAAAGAAAACCAAACAATATTGGACTCACATACACTATTAGTACTATTATTAGTAGTACTATTACTGGCACTTCATCTAAAGTTTGTCCCTAATTTGAACTTGATTTTCGAAGATTGAAAATTTGATTATGTCATTTGGATATTCGGTGTACTATTATTATAATTGCATTAACCCCCAGATGTAACCACGAGTAGTATGAATCAGCACATTTCAACTGAAACTGACTGATTTTCGAATGAGTGTCTGCTTATAATTCCAAGAGCTAAACTTAAAAGCCTTAGCCTTAGCCTGCTGTCATGCACCTAAAATCTGGAATAGCTTACTGATAGAAATTCGCCAGGCTAATACGGTGGAGCTTTAAAAACTGCTAAAAACTAGCATTTTAACATGGCTTTATCTCATAGTTGCCCTGATAAACTATATATGCATTGAATTCTCATTTTTATCATTGCTCTGCAATCCATAATAATCCCTACTTTTCTCAGATGTTCTTTTTCCGTTTTTTCTGCACCACCACCACCACCTGATGAAGGCACCATGCAGTCCTTCATTAATGGACTGAAGGCAGTACCCTAGATGTCCATATGACCATTACCATCTAATTCTTTCACCTGAAGCCTGAAAACCACGAGGACTGATTTAGATCATTTATGTTAATGCTCAGTGGGGGCTGCAGATTTTGCTTTTTTTTTTTCCTCCATCCTCCTGGAGTTTTTTTTTTTTTTTTTTGGTTTGTTTTTCGATCCTCCTGGCCATTTAACCTTATTTAATTCTTTGTTATTAGTTCTCCCTATTGGTTTTTTATTTTTATAAACTTTTCTTTCTTCGTCTTGTAAATCACTTTGAGCTCCATTTCTATGAAAATGTGCTATATAAATAAATGTTGTTGTTGTTAGCATTCATCTTACGTAAGAACCACATAATTTATATTATTCGTCCATTTTCAAATATATTTTGTGCAATATATGTTTGGGCTGGAAGGGAGCCGCTAGTCCATCACAGAACACACTCGCAGGTTACAAAACCTACATCCTCAGAAAGACATCATGTACTCCTTCACAAGCTAAAAGAAAGCACTCACCACAATAACTTACCACTCTGCCCAGCTTTGCTTAACTTTTTACAGTCATGTCACAGAATCGGACAGTAATGGATTGTGTTTCGAATGTTTCATTCAGTTCTTTTGAGAGCCCTTCTTTTTTGCTTTATTTTGTTTATCTAATAAATGGGACAACAATAAGGTAAAAGACATCGCTCTTTCATCATGATAACTGCCATTTCTCCTGCACTATGTGAACTAAGCCTTTGATTCTGTTAATCAAAACATCCACCTGAAGTGTTTAAAGGATTATTTTCAACTGACGAGATGAACCTGTTACTTTTGAATATTGCCTGATCATTATTGTTGCATGCAGTCCGTTGTTGCTTATACAATAGTGAAATAAACTCCCTACAGCATCACTCCTGTATGTTTCCACGCTTTCAAAAATGTGTATAGAATTAAAGGGTGGCTTAACTTGTCAGCAATATTAAATATTTCACTGATATACTCATGACAGCCAACCAGTGCAGGATTTACGTATAAGCTACACAAGCTATAGCTTAGGGCCCCCGCCTTCTTGGGGGCCCCCAAAACAAATTGTCCGAGTGAGCAATTGTCATATATACTTAAATATACTACAGCATTAGTTGTCCCAATCAGGCCCGGCCTTAGGCATAGGCGAAGTAGGGGACCGCCTAGGGCCCCGGATCGACTCCTTGGTCTAATTTTCACGCATTTCACAGAGCTTCCAGTGGGCCCCTGGACCCCCCTTTCGCCTAGGGCCCCATAATACCTAAGACCGGGCCTGCAGCCAACTCTATTTAGTCCGTCCTAGAGAAGCCGTATACCTCAGTGCAAGAATGTCTGCAAACTTCCCAGAACTCAGCACACATTAAACAGAATTATTTCTCGTTGAATCATTTGGGTAAGCTAGAGCTTGACTATTTGATTTTTTATCTGTGCTCACAAGTTAATTATCTCGTCGGTACAAGTTATTTTTGTTGTGCACACAAGTTAATTAACTTATCGGCACACGTTATTATTTTGTGGGAAAGCTAGCTGTCATGTGGTAACAAGTTCTTTTCGGCATGCAGCCTTACGCTTTCAAGACCACTATTTGCATTTAGACTTTTTAAGAGTTTTTTGGTTTCTCAAGTATCTTTGAAATCTGACAGCATTTATTTATTACACTAATTTATTCAAACGGTCGATTTGCTATGTGTTTGGTGGGTGAGTTAGACGAAGATTTCTGTTACCGAAGCGTTCATGCTAAACAGAATATTAGGGCACAAGATACAATAGCCTATGCCTTGAAATTAGTGTATTTAATGCTAACGTATGGGAAAAGAGCCCAAAAAAGAAATAGTGTAACACTGCTCACTTTGTAGCCTGCGGTGGAACGTGAAAGCCTTGTTGTTTGCATCATTGTCTGTCATTTTTAAATGTGCATTATTAAATAAGAAAAATCATCCCGATGTGAATTCTATCGCTATAGAAGCTAAAGTTGGAGGTTTACGGTTAGGCTTCAGATGGTTGATCAGCCCGTATTTTTGCGATTCGTGTTGTCCGGGTTGGTTCTCATAACGAGTAGGGTTGAGTGCGGGTGCACATGAGTCCATTAATCCTGATTCGCCATGTGGGGTGACACCTGGAAATGCAAGCTATAGGATAAGGAACGTCCCTGTAAGTCCATCTATCCGGGACCGGAGCATGCAGCTAAGTTTATTGATTACATGTAAGAGTATATGCATTTACGGTTTTTACTTTTGGGCTATGGGATACGAGTGGGAGGATAAAACACTTAGAAGGTTCAGCACCAACACTCGCCGCATGCAACTCTTGTAAATGTAAGTAATGCGTTATAATATACAATATGATTCCAGCATTTGGCTTCCATAATTAATTATTTAAAGAGCACGCAAAACGTCGAATGCATTTTTGGGTCTGTTTGCAGTTATTTGCTGAGCATTGAGTAGAGTCTATTTCAAAAGGTGTTGCAATGACACCCGGTTGATGAAGAAAGAGAGATGGGGAGAGGATGAGAGTGTGGATTGCACGCAGGCCATATTTTGTGAAGTGAGGGTGCACGGCCGGGTGTGTGTGTGTATGAAAGAGAGTTTGCAGCATTTCTTTAAAAAACCGGGAACTATGTTCATGTGCTGGTTGTTGATGGTAAAGTCATATTAGCGAGTGCCCCTCCTCCCATTAGATTTCTTCTGATGCCGAGACATCACGGCGCCAGTCATAATAGCCTCAATGAGCGAACAAAAATTGTTATACACTATCTGTTTATTCTTTCATAGTTAGGGAAATGGAGTCTTCAACCCTATTGGAATTTCTTCGTAAAAGGAGAAGGCTATCATCTCCAAAATTGTTGAGGAAATGTAAGTTTAGTTTAATTGAAAAAATATAATTTCCCGGTAATTTGTATTTTTCAGCTGTATCAACTTTTAATTATGAAATAATTAAAAAGAAAACAAAATTTGGAATATGAGCTGGAATAATCTAATGTTTGTGCATATTTCCACACATTTCTAATGATTTCATTACTTATTGGTTCATTTATTTATTTCATGTTTGCTGGTATATGAGACACCATGAAAAAATTAAATCTGTCAAGCCCATCAAAGTTCGTGTGTGGCATCTGATCTGTTACACTGCATTGAAAGTCATGACAAATCAATGCAGCTGTTCCAATATCCAAACAACATGCACAAATACGTGGATAGAACAGCTATTGCATTTCTGGAAACTAGTTCAAAAATTACTGCTGCTAAAGATAGACTATAATTATCAATTTCCAAACATGAAATAAACTTATTAATGATCTTGTTGTCAAGGTATAAGCTACTAACATAGTGCCTTCCACTCAGATGTTGGTCTTGATGCCTATTGGTTGATGACTGGTTCACTGTTCTGATTTCATCCTTTTTATACACAACGCTTTCTGGAAATTCCAATTCGGTTCACTCTACCGAAATAAGCAGTTGATTTAGCTCAGACGCTAGAACTCGGCCACCAAATATAATGGGTGACAGACTGGTGTACGATATACCGACATCCACGAAGTAAATACATGACACAATAAGTACTTACAAATTTTACATTCAATTGTTGCAAATAACAATTGTTATTTATTTCATTTACTTTTTAGTTATTGTATATTTTCAGAAAATACATTCTGTCTCTGAATGTTATATATGTGTACTCACAAAAAGAAAGAAATCACAGAAGGATCAAAAGGCATATTACTGAGTTGCTGCCAGGATCATATTCTCTTTTTGTTTTTTTAGCATCAATAGGCTCTACTGTGCTTGTTAATTTAAAACTAGAATGGATTTGTGAAAAAATTTTAGGTCACAACTTAAAAATTCTATTCCTTTTCCATCGTATACTAACCCTTTTAAATGTCCTTAATTCCAGATTGACACTGCAGTGATTTCTCTTATGTCCAATCATGATTTTGCGAAGTATATACCCTGTTATGGTGACAGAGTGCCAGTTGTGGCCTTTTGTTGTAAACATTAGTCATCAGATGGAGACAAGATGGATAGTAAACTTGACTTGTTAGAGAAAGTAAAATCAAGGCTCTGCAACAAACAACACAAAGAAAAAACACAGAGAAGACATTTCAGAGAAACAAATCGGAAACACTTGTTCTAAGAAAAAAAACAGGAGAATGGATTAGGCTGGCTGAACTACAATAGGAATGAAGGTGAGTTTAAACAGGGTTGAGCTGCAAAAGGAGGAGGTACAAGGTATAAAGACCTGTATCTTTTCATCAAGAAGCTGGAGAAGGTACAGAGTTCTTTTAATGAAACAAATGACATAGTCATCTTGTCACCTGAACATACACCTGAGGAAGATGAACAACCTCTTCCAGATGACATTCAACTGACCATTGAAGAGCTAGAACCAAATGTCTTGATGGGTTTAGGTAAAACATACTTTTCAGACACAAATATTGGGCAGGAACCACAAGACCTGATGAACCAAACACTTTATGTTACACGTGAGCACAATGAATGGAGTGAGAAAACAGGAAATGCACTTGGCAGTAGTCATACAAATGCTTGCTCAGAAAATGGCTTATATGTGAGTAACAACCAGAATGAGGGCAATGAGGTTTTATCATAGGGGCAGTGTTTTCTGAGTCTGCCTGTCTTGATGATACAATTCCAGTAGAGGATATCAGTTCTATGGTGCTTGTTGAAATAAGAAGATGGTTTTGTCTCACTGACCTAATGAATGTGTTTCTTGATCCAGCAATTATGAACCAAGAAGTTTTAATCAATATGACACTTCCCAATGGATCTTTTGAAAAAGGAGTAGACTCAGGTGTATTCAAAGATTGTTTATCTGAATTCTGGAATGAGTTCAAAAACAGATGCATTGTGGGTGCCATTGTTAAGGTCCCCTACCTCAGACATGATTACCAAACTCATGAGTGGCAAGCCATTGGAATAATAATTGTTAAAGGTTGGCTTGGAGTAAGATATTTCCCTATACACCTTTCTCTTCCATTCTTTCAGGAAGCCTTGTACGGTATCACCTACAGCAGTATCAGAGAATCTTTTGTGTCCTATATATCTAAACCAGAGAGGGAGATCATAGAGCAGACACTACACAACATTGGATCAGTTGATCAGGACACCTTCAGTGATGTTCTAGACTCACATGAATGCCATCAAATTCCAACTGAAGAAAATATCTCTGGCCTTGTGACACAACTGGATCACAAAGCCTTTATACACACTCCCATGTTTATAAATGAGTGCTGGAGACCTATTTTTAAAAAATTTTGCTTTAGTTTTGACACCAGAGAAATTAGCAGAGATTGTACAACAGCAAGTTCCAACACCCAAACATGTCAAAGACATCTTGAAATTTCCACTGTCCATAAATGTAGCACAAACACTTGAAAAGATATGTTGGGGAACTGGATGAGAATAGCTTACAGCTCTTCCTTTGCTTCTTTACTGGGACGAATCTTCTTTTAGAAGTGATTTCACTGTCAACTTCATTGAAACCAGTGAATTTCAGCGTCATCTTCAAGTAAACACATGTGGATGCTATCTCATGTTACCCATCAATTATCAGAACTATCCAGATCTCTGCAGTGATTTCAATGCAATTCTAAACAGCTCAGTGTGGGTGATGGATATAATATAAACATCAAATTGCTTAGTAGGGCATGCATGTTTTTGAGAGGTTGAAATTCCCACTTCTTGTTTGTTGTTCATTATTTCAAAATATACAACAAAGCACACAGCTGTATATTGGATTGGTTATGTGGAGATGCCAATCACAGTTTATGCATTACACCAATGAATGTTGAAGAATTTTGGTTGCACAGTGCAATATTTAAGCAATAAATGTGTTGGGGTTTTGTTGTGACATGCCTGCCTGAGGTTTGTCAAGAGTAATATTAAGAACATTTTTGCTATAAGTAATTTCTACCATAAAGCAAAAAGTTTGAATTGATTAAACTGGAGAAGTTGAAACTATGGAGAAAGCAAAACAGTTCAGACTGAGGTCTTTGGTTCTATTTGATTTTGAAATTACAGATGTCAAGAAGTGCAGTACATGCAATAATTTTAATTGCAGTGGCCTGTATTTTTATAGTAATTATTTACATACAAAATAGTTGTCAATAAGTGAAGCTTGATTGCTCATTCCAGTCGAATCATTTTCAAACTGTATTCCTGTGTTCTGTGCCAAAGAATTGTTCTGTGAAATGCATACATGTGAAAAAACAATGTTTTGTTTTCATTTTATTTATTTTGTTAAAAGTACCTTACATCTGCCAGTCTTGAGTAAAAGGTTAGGAATTCAGCTTTTATATTATACTGTTGTCATCTTTTCAAGAAAAGTTTGTTACAAATGTAAGTTTGTAAATAATTTTGTTAAAAAAAACTGAACTGCAGTGTGTGAAAGCAGAGCTTTTTATTTTATTTACTTAAGTATTTTTTGTAAAACATTTTGTGTTTGTAAGGACAGATGACCCTATATACCTCATACCTTCAAGTTAAGTGTTCAGAGTTAAGTGTTGAACCATATTAAAGCATTTTCAGATTCACCCTATAGACTCTGTTCTTGATGCAATATGTTAACAATAGTAATAGCTTTTTATAATTCACAGCAGATAATGTCTATACAAACAGTGGCTGTTTAAATCACTTTAAATTTCTTGCATTTCTAAATAAATGTAATGTCACCTATTTGATGTTATTTGAAATAAATAGATCACTATTTAAGTGAGTTCTTTGCAACTGATGACACATAGCTTGTAGGCTAAAAAATCTAGTCATCACTTAGTTGTATGCTGATGGCATTCCTTAGTGTTATATAAAGATCAACAGCTTCCAGTGGGCTTTTACTTGGGTACTTTAAGCTCAATTCCTCAATAAATATCATACAAAGATCAAATATATCTTCATGACAGGGAATACAACTGCAAAACACACATTGCCCTTTAGACCTATCAAGGTCCTCTTGATCAAGTGGTATTGCACTGTCCTCAGTGTCCCACAAATTTAGGGCAGAGTACATCACATTTGGGATTCCATGTGGCACATTTGATTTCGGCACAGGTCGATGTGCATTCCAGACATCATTAATACTATTCAGCTCTTCCTAAAATTAAACAAAGTGTCTAACTGTAAACAACATACTGAATAATCTCATTTATCACTGAGCAAGTTAAAGAAATTATTAAAACTGATTTAAAAACTTACAGACTGCACACAATGCTCTTTGGCCTGATACCATACTTTGCAATAGTGTGCAATCACATTAACACAAAGTCATCATACCTGAATTGTTCCCATTATGCAGTATGGTTTTGTCCCGGAAACCTCCAACAAACTCTCCTTCATCCTGTATCTCCGAAAAAAGCTAGATACAACATTCCCTACCCTCTTTCCGAAGGATGCCTCACCAACTCTCAATGTGCTGGTTTGCTATACTCACTCCGGTGAGGCAGCTTTGCTTTCCCGAAAACTCGTCTCCGTGGCTCGTGCGTTAATATCTCTGCAGCTCTCGCAAGGAAGTTCTCTGTGCCACGGTCAGTGCACACAAGTTTGGGACATTTGCTCAATGTTTGTAAAGCTTCTACAAAATAGCCTCCAATAATTCTCAGGTCACTGCTGGTGTTGTAGGCATTCAGCCAAATTATCTTTCAAGAGAAGCTGTCAATACACTCATTAATACACACACATCAAAAGGTTTTAACTTGTTATATGAATCGATGTTCCATAGGTAATTGGGTCCCTTTAAGCAGTACTGTCTCCTGTGAAGTTTCCATTGCTGTCTGTATGCTGACCCCTCAGAATCCAGTGCAGCTAATATGACTCTAACTTTTTCTTTTTTGCTTTAAGACCATTTTATTGGCACTACATTAACAACCATCTATACCCATGCTTTTTCCCTGGACCCTGTGATTGTTCCTTGATGAAAAAAATTACATGTTCTAAATCTGTGTAGTCCTTCTATCATCAGAGCCTGTTGTGCTTCAGAACACGCAGGAAATGAGTCCTGCTGATGACAATCCCGTGTCTATGTTCAAAAGCACCAAGTATTCCCTTGTATGTCATTCTGAGATGAAAGTAAAGCTTAATTAGTTGAATTCTCTCCATTATTCCATTCTATTGTGCCTTTAACTCTGCTACCTCCAGCTCTGTCTCCTGCTTTCTGGTCAGTGCCACATAGCTGTTCTCAGTACCATCCTGTAGACCTTCCCTTTCACTCTTGCTGATACCCGTCTGTCACAAATCACTCCTGACACTCTTCACCCATTCCACCCTGCCTGCACTCTCTTTTTTCACCTCCCTTCCACAATCCCCATTACTCTGTACTGTTGATCCCAAGTATTTCAACTCATCCACCTTCGCCAGCTCTACTCCTTGCATTGTCACCATTCCACTGACCTCCCTCTCATTTACACACATGTATTCTGTCTTGTTCCTACTGACCTTCATTCCTCTTCTCTTCAGAGCATATCTCCACCTCTTCAGGGTCTCCTCAACCTGCTCCCTAGTATCACTACAGATCACAATGTCATCAGAAAACATCATAGTCCAAGAGGACTTCTGTCTAATCTCATCTAACCTGTCCATCACCATTGCAAATAAGAAAGGGCTCAGAGCCAATCCCTGATGTAATCCCACCTCCACCTTGAATGCATCAGTCACTCATACCACAGACCTCACATTATCACACTTCCCATGTACACATCCTGTACAACTCTTACGTACTTCTCTGCCACTCTTGACTTTCTCATACAATACCACAACTCCTCTCGAGGCACCCTATCATATGCTTTCTCCAGGTCCACAAAGACATAATGTAACTCCATCTGGCCTTCCCTATACTTCTTTATCAACATCCTCAGAGCAAACATCACATCTGTGGTGCTCTTTCTTGGCATAAAACCATACTGCTGCTCACTAATCATCACCTCACTTCTTAACCTAGTCTCCACTACTCTTTCCCATTACTTCACGCTGTGGCTCATCAATTTTATCCCCCTGTAGTTACTACAGCTCTGCACATCCCCCTTATTCTTAAATATCGGCACCAGTACACTTCTTCTCCACTCCTCAGGCATCCTCTCACTTTCCAAGATTCCATTAAACAATCTGGTTAAAAACTCCACTGCCATCTCTCCTAAACACCTCCATGCTTCCATAGGTATGTCATCTGGACCAACGGCCTTTCCATTTTTCATCCTCTTCATAGCTGTCCTTACTTCCTCCTTGCTAATCTGTTGCACTTCCTGATTCACTATCTCCACATCATCCAACCTTCTCTCTCTCTCATTCTGTTCATTCATCAGCCTCTCAAAGTACTCTTTCCATCTGTTCAACACACTCTCTTCACTTGTGAGTACGTTTCCATCTTTATCCTTTATCACCCTAACCTGCTGCACGTCTTTCCCTGCTCAGTCCCTCTGTCTAGCCAATCGGTACAGGTCCTTTTCTCCCTCCTTAGTGTCCAACCTTTCATACAGCTCATCATATGCCTTTTCTTTAGCCTTTGCCACCTCTCTCTTCACATTGTGCCTTATCTCCTTTTACTCTTCTCTACTTTCTGCATCTCTCTGACTATCCCACTTCTTCTTCACCATCCTCTTCCTCTGTATACTCTCCTTTATTTCCCCTTTCCACCACCAGGTTACTTTTCATCCTTCCTCTGTCCAGATGTCATGCCAAGCACCCTTCTTGCTGTCATCCTTACTACATCTGCTGTAATTGCCTAACTGTCTGGAAATTCTTCACTGCCAACCAATACCTGTCTCACCACCTCCCTAAACTCAACCTTACAGTCTTCCTTTTTCAACTTCCACCGTTTGATCCTTGGCTCTGCTCTCACTCTCTTCCTCTTCTTGATCTCCAACGTCATCCTACACACCACCATCCTATGCTGCTTAACTACACTTTCAACTGCCACCACTTTGCAGTCTTCAATCTCCTTCAGATTGACTCTTCTGCATAGGATGTAATCTCCCTGTGTGCATCTTCCTCCACTTTTGTATGTCACACTATGTTCCTCCCTCTCCTTAAAATACATATTCACCACAGCCATGTCCATCCTTTTGCCAAAATCTATTATCATCTGATCTTCTTCATTTCTCTCCTTGACACCATACCTACCCATCACCTCCTCGTCTCCTCTGTTCTCTTCACCAACATGTCCATTGAAATCCACTCCAATCACCACTTTCTGTCCCTTGGGTACACTATTCATCACTTCATCTAACTCACTCCAAAAATCTTCTTTCTCATCCATCACGCACCCAACTTGCGGGGCATATGCACTAACAACATTCATCATCACAAATCCAATTTCCATCTTCATAATCATTACACTGTCTGACACTCTTTTCACCTCTAAAACACTCTTGACATACTGTTCCTTCAGAATAACCCCTATCCCATTTCTCCTCCAATCCACACCATGATAGAACAATTTGAATCCACCTCTGATCTACCTGACCTTACTCCCCTTCCATTTAGGCTCTTGCATGCACAATATATCAACCTTCCTTCTCTCCATCATATCTGCTAAGTCTCTCTCCTTATCAAACATACTTCCAACATTCAAAGTTCCTCATCTCAGTTCCACTCTCTTTACCTTCCTCCTCACCTCCTGCCTCCAGACATGTCTCCCCCCTCTTCTTCTCCTTTTTCGGCCAACAGTAGGCCAATTTCCGCCAGCACCCTGTTGGCTAACAGTACTGGTGACAGTTGTTGTTAACCCGGGGCTCGACTGATACGGTATGGAAATTTGAATTGTTGTCCGCATATTGATCTGGCAAAATTTTACACTGGATGACCTTCCTGGCGTAACCCTCCTCATTTATCCGGGCTTGGGACTGACACTGGTTTGTGCATCCCCTGTGGCTAGGTTAAAACTAATTGAATGACTGATTGACTTTAATGGGTGGCCAGGATTACTGAAGCAAGGAAAATAGACTATTCTAATAGTATAATGTGCAAGGTCTGCCCTCATGGATACATAAATAACAGTTGTTCATAAGTCCCTTTTTTGTATTTGGGCTGTTTAAAAGTTTTCTAGGAGGATTGACCATATTTTTTGTTGTTTTTGCTGTTGGACTAGTAATTCAGTAGTCCTATTGTCATCTCTACAGAGTACAGGGCTGGCTCCACCATGAAGGCTAACTAGGTGGTCACATAGGTTGGCAAAATTTTGTGGGAGACATTTTTTTAAACAATACAAATTCTGATTTAATGAACACTTAGATGTAATATAATTGCAAGACTTCCTTTAAACCTCACACAATTTAAGGGATGGTCGAAAGGCCCTGGCTCCAACCAACAGAGGCATTTACTAAAATAAATCTGCAATAAAGGGTACCTTTCTTCTCAAAAACTTTTTTAAAAGCTACAGGTAATTTAATTAGGTTACTGATTAACAAATATATTAATTAAATCCATCCTTTCTTAAGCAATTCTTGCATATCTCCTATGCTTTAAACAAACAGAGAAACATCATTTATGACTTCAATTATGGATTAGGTTACTTTTTCAAATTTAGCTTGCAAGAGATGACTTCAACTTGTATATCGTGTATGTAACATTTTCTTCTTTTGTGTGTCAGAGAGCCATTCCTGTTGGCAAACAGATCCTCAGTAGTCAGTATGAGGTATTGAAATTGCCACAGAGTTATGCATGTGTGCCCAGGTACCTGGGGCTTTGGCCTGAATATTCAGAATGTACAAACAGCAGTGCAGCAGTCTGTTCATAGGAAAGAAAAATCAGAAAAGATGTCAGTAAAATTTTCCTATGGGTGAGTAAATCTCATTACACACACACCACCATTTTAAATCACTTAATATACAAACACATGCAGGGTGTTCCTTGCATGGTGTTTACTTGTTCTCTCTATGTTCACATGGGTTTCCTCAACAGTAATCTGTTTTTTCCCCCACAGTCTAAAGGCATGCAGAATAGGTTATTTATTGATGCTGTGTTTTTCGTCTGATGTGTGTACTTGTACGTGTGTGTTCACCCAGCGATGGACTGGCATCCTACTCAGAGCTATTTCCTGCTTTGTGCTTGTTGGAATAGGCTTCAATTTCCCCACAACCTTGCCCTAGATAACCAGATAAGAAAATGAATGGATAGATAAATAACCATGTTAGAGCTAATTTTGCTGTAGAAAAATTACCGATTCCAATGTTTTTCTTTTGGAATTGATATCTGACTCATAGCATTTCAACTTTTTTCTCTTCTCCATTTGATCACATCTGACAATGAATTTAGGTTTTAGGGTTAATCAGTCAGTTCAAATTAATAGGATAACTTTTGATCATTGTGATATCTTTAAGTTTATCTTGTTCCATTAAAAATTCACGTGTTTTATGACCAATTTTCCAAAGTGGGTAGATTGACCTTATTTGATATTCTGCTTTGTTTTGCCAGCTAGTCCAAGTTTAACATACTTATTTTGAGAAAACACAGGATTGGGCAATTTTTATTTCAACAAATAAACAATTTTTTTAATATTTCAACAAATAAACAATTTTGAAAAGTACACCAATTCTATACATTATGCTCAAACAATATATGGCAGAAAGTTATTGTAGTGTTTTGTTTTCTGACTTCTTCAAGAAACTTTGCATATAACTTACAAGGGCTTTTCTCACAGTATGCTGGTTTACATCCCCTATTCCAAAGATGTACATGCCTGGGTGACACCTGTAAATTGGTCTGATATAAGTCAATATGGATGTTTGTACGTGGGACGTTCAAAAAGTTTCCACTCTTACTTATTAAGAGTTTCAAAAACAAATTACATCACTTTTGTACATAGTCACCTAGTTTGCGATGCAATTTTCTCAGCATCATACCAACTTTTTAATGCCCAGTTACTACTCCTCCCGCCTTTACCATTTCCAATGAAAATATAAAAGTGCGGAAATGTTTTGAATATCCCTCATACAAGTGAGTGTACTTTGTAATGATCTGCCTCCTGTATGGCACTGGTCCTTGCCTTGCACTCAGTCCTGCGTGTAATTAAGCAGAATTAGTAAGTACATAGGCAAAATGACTTTATATCAATGGTCACAATATTGACCAAGAAATCTTCCCCAATTAAACATTGGCACAGATATGATGAATGAGTCAGCAACAAGAAGCTTAAAAGTTTTCAGCTAGTTGTTTAAACCAAAGTGACTAATGGAAGGGATCATGAAGAGATTTCACTTTTAAGTTGGCAGTAAATCTTTCAAAACAATCATGGGTTTATTTTTTCCACTTTGCAAAACGGGACCTGCAGTTGTGTAAATAACACAGTCCAGTAATAAACAGGAAGTAGTATATATTGTGCCCAATATTGGCAGGAATGGCATGAGACTCTTATGAATATAAACAGGTATGGAATTTTAGTGCATCCCATTTCTGAAAGGAGACAAAGCCTTGGATTTATATTTTTCTCTTTGGTAAAATAGTTTCATAAAATAAACTCAAATTTGAAAATTTAATAAGTAACACCTCAGTGAATGCATGTTACAGCAAACAAAGCTTTTTACATTATTGTTCTTTGTTTTCAGCATTATTGTTAGCTAATTTAAAGGACAATAATAGGCCTACTAAACTAACTAGCACACTGAGCTGGATCTATGGGACAGATACTGTACATAATGAAATAATTTGCTCAATGCAGTGACAACAAAAAGTACTGGTGGTTATAGTTCAAGTTTATTTTGAAGTAGCACATAATGTACATAGTACAATGGAATTCTTGTATATATGTCTGCTCTGAAAAGTGACAATCCTTCAGTACCAACGAGACACACACAAAAGGTAAGCATAGCTTATAACACACACATGTTTGTGTGTGTGTTACATGAGAGAGAGAGAGTTGTTCTTATGGAAAAACACATCAGGTTATGATTATTACAATAGCTTTATTAACTCAATAGCTTTAACTTTATTAACTCAAAAAGAATGTCACAAAGGCACCGTGCACTACGTACAATCTCATAAGTGCTAAAATTGCTGGCTTTCATTATTTACATATTCTTTTATTCTACTTGCTAATAACAATAATAATAGGAAGAAGAAGACAAATAATACAAAGAAATAATACAATAATTAATAAATAAATATTTAACTCTGTGTTCCACATACTCACAAATTCAAACCTATACTTTTTCCCACCCCTGTATACATGGCCGGATTAAAGTGGGTGCTATTGATGTTGCAGCATTAGGCCCATTCCTGAAATAGGCCCAGATGAAAACAGACGAGAATTTTCCGGAAGCTGAACAGTTTTCCTTTGCTATATTAACCTCAAAATAATTCTTAGAATGAAATTTGGAGTCCGACTTTCGGACGCCTAGACACAGCATTACTTATTATTCAGTTACTATTGTTCTTTGCGCATTTATGCGCACTCAGAAACCGGTGACTGTGAACGAATCAGCAGAGCTTACCATGTACAGGCTTTTGTCATCGTTGAATCTTTCTCAGATATTTCCAGACGTTGAGATTGGGTTGCGCATCTATCTGTGCATGATGGTGTCCAACGCCTCCGGCGAGCGGAGCTTCTCAAAGTTGGGAATAGTCAAAGGAGAGCTGCGGTTCTCAATGGGGCAGGAAAGGCTAAGCATGCTGGCGCTTATGTGCATTGAGCATGAGCTGCTGCACAGCCTTGACTTCACTGACACGATCGAAGAATTTGCACTTGCTAAGTCTCAAAAAACAGCAATATAAGTAAGCAGCACTAGCGCAGTAGTTAGGGTGACAATATGCCTAGGTTAAGTTGATCTGGTTTAGCCTTTTCTGCATTAAGTGCACTTTTCAGACAATTGCTATTGAATGTTGATGTTACATAGTTTGACATTAATCTGGAGTTGTTACGATACTACGTCGTTATTATTATTCATGTTCAATAAAGGCTGGCTGGTTGCGTCGCAAACAATTAAAGCTCCTTGGTCGGTCTGAGTGTGCATGTACGGTGAGTGTCGAATGCACATGCACCAATGGCGAGAAAAAATAGTACTTTTTTGCGCTGCAGCATCAGGCCCAATTTCGTCTTAATCCGGCCCCGCCTGTATACAGCATGTTTATATATATATATATATATATATATATATATATATATATATATATATATATATATATATATATATATATATATATATGTACAGTTATATGCAATATATTAAGTAGTAGGTTTATTTAATGTTATATATATATATGCAGTGTGTATTAGGATACAGTACTGGTTATTATGATTTTCTGTTCATTAGCCTTACAATCTGTGGGTAGAAACTGCTCCAGAGTCTATTGGTGTGACTGCAAACAAACCTGTACCATTAGTCAGTGGGAAAGAGTGAGAAAAGCAACTGTGCAGTATGAGGTGATGTCTGTAATTACACTGTTTGACTTTCTAAGGAGGCATATGCTCTGAACTGAAGGCAGCTGGGTGCCAATAATATTCTGTGACACCTAGATAGATAGATAGATAGATAGATAGATAGATAGATAGATAGATAGATAGATAGATAGATAGATAGATAGATAGATAGATAGATACTTTATTAATCCCAATAGGAAATTCACATGTAATTTACATAGCATATAAGTGAAACATATTCACATACTCGTACATACTGTATATCAAAATCTTTGGTACTCAGTATAAAAATTATGGGCCTTTAATACTTATATTAATATAAGACCAAAAAAAAGTTGCAAATAGTTGTTGAAAATTGAATTCATTACTTTCAAAATTGTACTTAACATGTTTTTGGCACTGACGAGTAACAATGAGTTAACCTTAAAATACCTCTAAAATGTATTTTTCTTGATTTCTTTTTAGCTTTTAAATAAGGTAATATAATTTGAGATAATCTGCTTGTTTACTCATTAAATTAATCAGACGTTGATGAAAGATTATAATTGTACTGTATATTTGTGTAAATTATTTATAAGTTGTTTTCTTTTCTTTCTTCTTTTTAGAAAATTGTTGTAAGGACAGATAGATGGATGGAAACTAGAAGTACCTCTGATTTTGCAACAGGAGCTTTACTTTTCTTATAAACAAATAACCATATTCTTTTTGACACCACAAGAGGTATACAGTAATTCTGACTGATCCCAAACATTTTCTGGATTTCTCACCCATCAAGAAGTTCTCACAGGCGTGCTCTCAAGCAAATGTATTAAAGTAAAAACATCACGACATTTGTTTATAGTAAATTTGTTTTCAGACATGAGAGTATACACAGTACTGTATCTGTATTTTCACATATGAATATTACACTGTCAAATTCCCGTATTTCTTATTATAATCTTTGTATGCTTCCTTTAATTGTGAACACATAAATGATCTATACTATAGGCTTTAATCTGAGTTTTTTGTTTATGCAACATCTTAACGTATGCCACATTTGTTGAGAGTTGAACCTTCAGCTTTACATTTTATTTACCAAAATTTAATATTTTTTTATCTTTATTATAAAATGTTAAATCCAGCTTGCCTAATGAAACACACGTGTTTTTAAATTTAACAAGTCTATACTGCGGTTTCAAAAAGATAAAAACCTAAAAATAACCTGTACTGTATTTGTTAAAGGGTCACAAAGGTTTTAAGAGTAGGTTTATTTTCTATTCTAAATCTTAATTTCAGAAGAAGCATATTTTAAATGGCAACAACCGTGCAAGGTTTTCAGAGAGTCTGCTATGGTTCTTATTATATTTTCTGTCTGCTAGCTTTTCCAACATTTACGTATATAATTTTATGTTTGTTTAGGTTTAATGAGCTTAATTGTATTTGTCAAAGTAATGATTTAAAGAGATATAACGGTTATTGTAATCGTTTCGCTTTTTATGCAGATATTCACTGGTTAGATATCCTATTTTTTACGTGTTTCATAAAAATATTACGAATTTCTTTGGTGCTAAGACCATAAATGATTGGATTAGCAACAGGAGGTAAAATAACCATTAAAGTTCCCATTGCTTTTATTGCATTTGGAGAGAAATTCGGAAGTCTCACGGCTATAGTTGAAAATATTGCTGTTATTTCAAAGAGAGAATAAACAGTTAAATGAGTTGAACACGTGTGGATTGCTTTATTTTTACTGTTATTTTCTGCTTTGAATAAGCATGTAATTAATATTTTAGTATATGTAAATGCAATTGTAGAAAATGATACAGTGGTTAAAAAATACGTGACGAATAAACCGTAAATACTGTTCACAGTTGTGTCGACACAAGATAATAAATATAAAGATCCATTGAAGCAATATGCGTGAACTATAAGAAATTTGCATCGTGGAAGTCTTAAAGTAAGAAAAAGCAGAATAAAAATCAAAACAAAAGCTACTCCCCAGGCCAGCAAAGAAAGCTTGACTATGGTCCACTTAGTCATAATCGCGTGGTATCGCAAAGGGTTACAAATCGCAAAGTATCTGTCTATAGCCATGACGGTTAGCATAAGCTGAGTAGCACTTCCGTATGAGTGAATGCAAAAAGCCTGAATGACACAAGCATGAATCGAAATTAGTTTATCTTCTGTCATAACCCCATACATCAGTCTGGGCATTAGAGCAGTGCTTCCAATTAGATCACAGATTATCATATTGGAAAGAAACATATACATCGGTTTATGTAACTGTTGATTGAAAGAGATTGCAAATAAAAGTGTTAGATTGCCCGTAAGAATCACAGCATATACAGCAAGGCATAAAATAAACACCGATACCCGAATCTCAGATGGAATTATAAAACCTTCCAAAATTAACATTGAGGAGTTTTCTGAAACTTCAGTCATGGTTGAGTAGAAAAAATATTTGTTCTGAAATACAAAAAATGATCATGTTATATGCCTTTATCGATTCAATTTTCAATTAAAAATATATATAATATAAAAATTATAACAATTCATGTGGCACAGAAATGTGTCATCATGAATATTTCTATACACAGAGTTTACATTCAGATGTATTTTCCAGCCCACCCCGTCTAAGTCAGGAAAATTAAATAACAGCCTGGGAGCATTTTGTAATGTTGTAGTCAGAATTTAACTCAGTCCAAAGGTGTCCTTTAGTGTTAATTCTATTTCATTTAACTGCTGTTATTAAAGTTTAAATTCACTTAACGGAATTAATCATTATGTTTTAAAAACATAGGTTTCTATCACCATATCACGAAAAACATTGAAGGACAGGAGTACATTTGAAAGGATATATGAAGAGAGCCATATACTTTAATAAACTACGATTAATTTAAATGTAAAATCTTGTTAAGACTAGTTTGAATGACACAAGTTTTTTTTACTGTCCTGCATGTACACACTGCACAGCCAGTACTGTTATGCGCTTGGAAACCGAAAAATACGAAAGAATTACCTTTGGTAAGTTGATTGAGCTTCTGTTTCTTCTTCAATAAACTCTTATATGAAGTAAATGCACTAAAAAGTCAGAGATGAGCACGAGAGCACCTTCTATCCCTCTAATATGATGCTACAATTGAATCTGCGCATTCTCTTTTTAATACGGCCCCGCCTCCGAGAATCCCCAATTGAGAGGATTCTCGCATATTTCGTAAATTACTGCAGCGTATTACATCTATATATATAAAATCTCTATGTGCGTCCAGGTGTCCGTGTGTGTTTTTTTTTTTTTTTTTTTTGTTCTTTATTTCGCCTTATACAATTTCTTGTATTAGGAATTTGTTAGTTTTCGCATACCCCTTGGGGTCAGAGCGCAGGGTCAGCCATTGTACAGCGCCCCTGGAGCAATTACAGGTTAAGGGTCTTGCTCAAGGGCCCAGCAGAGTAGGATCTCTTTTGGCAGTGACGGGGATTCGAACCGGCAACATTCTGGATACCAGCGCAGATCCTTAGCCTCAGAGCCACCACTCCGCCCCATGGGTGTCTTCTGGTGACGTGCGCATGCGCGGGGCACGGTGCTGTGCGCGATATTACTGTCAGCGAAAGTTAGAGGCGTTTTACGGAAATACAAACCAGTATTACTGCGAGAGGAAATTAAAGGTATACAATACAGTGACGCATATTACAGCCACATACAAGCCAGTATTACTGTCAGAGGAGATTAAAGGCATATTACCGACGCGCACCTCTGTATTACCGCGAGAGAAAATTAAAGGTATATTACGGACGTACGGACGTATATTACGGACGTACAAGCCAGCGGACGTACAAGACGGTATCCATCAATAAGGGCGCGCACAAAAAGGCGAGCCTCAAAAGGACGACCTCAATTGGGCACAGCGAATAAAGGCGCGCGTAAATAAAGATCTGCACCTGTTGTTCTTCACATATTCCAGAGCCATTTGAACTAAATTATCTACGCGCCCTTATTGAATAGAGCAAGACAGTATTACTGTCACATAAAATTAAAGACACACAATACACGGCGGCAGCCCACGAAGAACGGTCAGCTCAGCAAGTAAACATCAACAAAAGAAAGGCTGAAAGAAAGAAAAATACGACCAACAAAAAGAATGAGGTCAAAGTCCCTTGCCATTTAATATAGACTGTTCCTACTAATGTTTATGCACTACTGTTCTAGCGCCCGTTATTGTAACGGGCTAAATGACTAGTATATGTATAAAATAATTATATAATTTCCCACCAACTTTTGAAAATAGAGAAACGAATGGATTATTTGTCGGTTTTGCACTGTAGAGAAAGAGACACTCGGTAAAGGCTTTAAACTATGCACAATTTTAAAAATAATGTAGCTTGCATCCACCTCTGACTATTCCATGCAGCATTCTGCTTTCTATATAGCCCATGACACCCAGGCAAATGTGAATCACAGCACCTCTAACTGATATCGGTCACCACGACATGAATTTAACATTATACAATAAGAAAATAAGAATGCCAAGATATCCACTTTTTGCCTAAGCAAATATCAAATTGTACGTCTGTAGCACTGAGGAGCATGATGAGAGGTCTAGCGATTGATTCCCCATTGATCCGACCCCCAATCCCATTCACAGCCAAACCTGAAAAAGGATTTTTCCGTGTTTTCTGGGGATCTTTGGAGCGTAGGGCTGAGATCTGAAAATTGGATTGCTTGTTGCTGTGTCAGTACTGGAAAGAAGGCAGCCAAGAGACCATTCATCTCCACGAAAGGAAATTCTCACGCCCAAATGCATTGGTCAGCTGTCATTGGAGACTTACCAGTTACACCTGGCAGCCCACCACAATAACTGGAATGAGTGAATAACAGCAGCACATTATAGGGGTGACGTTGTAGGGGCATGTAAGTGAAATGGAGGTTAAGCAACCTTACAATAACAGCCATGCAGTATTACTTACTTCATTTATTTTTAAATTTTTATTAATTTAGATTGTGAGGACCAAAAGCCCAGGAATGTTTTGATAAGTCTAATTTTAATAAGAAACAGAGCCATAGAAGAAGCTGAAAGGTAATTAATATCATCAAAACCCCTGTTATGTAAATGGTAAAACACTGAACTCTGAAAGGAAAAGGGACACATGTGTCTGGGTGCTCTCTCAGTTCTGTAATGGGCACTGTAAGGTGAGGTTTACTTATTTTGGCTTCTTATACTGTTTCAATTGTTAATCATAATTATTGTTTTAATATTTAAATGTAAATATCTTTTGTATTACAGTGCATAAAGATGATGAGACATGTTTAATGTTTCACAATTTTCTAAAAAAAAAAAAAAGTTCTGTAATTGCCACTGTGAAGACATGCAGGTCATGAGACCCTGTATACATATTGTATTACATCAAAATAAAGAATTTCAGAGTTGCTGGATGAACACTTTTTTTGTGGCCAGTTTCTGCACATGAACCACAACACACAGAGGATAACCTGAGATGGAGATTACACAAGGAAAACATTCCTGATATATCCATCAGGAAGACTAGGGAGACCAAACTCCATTGGTGACTGTAATGAGACAGTATCTCCAGGGATTATTGGGGTAATAAAAGGAAAATGACAAAGTCAAATCTAGGGAAAAGCAATCAAAACAGGCAACCAAGACATGACAAACAAAATGAGAGACAGAGTCAGAGGCAAAAAGAGTTAAAAACCCAACACTAGAACTTTTTAAATGATGCAACTAACAGCATGAACAAAGTTTGCAAACTTTTTTGAATGAACTGATGGATAACACTACCTGGGACCATTGTTTTAGTTATACCTTGTCTATTTATACCAACGATGAAATAAAAATTAACTTCATCAAAACAAAAACGGCTTTAAAAAACATCAGTCTCTTATTAATGACGAACACATACACAGACACAAAATAAAAATGATTACTATTGTGGTGATGGTGCTCGAAAGGAGATTCAAGCAGAGGAAGGTTCCAGAACATATTCAGAGCATCTTGTCAAAAAGGCAGTGTAAGGGTCAATTACAAGGTGAGACCATTTTCAACTGGTATACTTTCACTTCCATGCTAGGGATACCCCAGTTTGCCTCATGCCTTGCCAGAAAAGATTGCCCTTCAGTCTTCCCTCTGAACACTGGCACCTCTGAAGCTTCGGCAGCATTTCTGTCTTACAGCATACAGAGAGCCTCGGAGAAGCACTTAAACAAGGAGAGAGGGTTAAAGCACATCTGAGCACATCTCATCAGTTTTAGCATTACTATGTTTGTTACCCACTGTAACCAGAAATGAGAAATAACTACTTAAAATTGTGATTTGTGAGTCTGATTGTTTAGCATACATGCAGCTGTTGCATAGGCAGTTCTTTCAGGCATGGATTTTGGTTGATTAAAGAAAGTCTGACCCATCACTTTCAGGCAGAGGCCATGAGTGATTACAGCAGATGCACTGTGCAGAGCTTGGAAAAACTGGTACAGTATTTGAGTCTGAGAAGAGCACAGTCCATATATAACATAGTTTAGATAGATGGTTGTTACTCATAACATATGGGGACTGGCCAGGGGCCCATGTTGTTTATGATGCCTTGATATGTTTCTGTTTTGCTTTCAAAACAGGGGCCCCAGCGCACTACTTTGCCCAGGGGCCTAAGATGCCATTAAGATGACCCTGACTATACCTGGCAGGTTTCATAAAAAGTTCACTGAATATGCAAAGCGTGTTTGTATGTTCATAAAATGGTGATGGACAATCTAGTAACTTGAAGCCTCCCACACTCCGTCAAATCACACTTACAACTCATCAGCGTTCCCCACTGGGGAACTAAATGATGACTGTACTGCTCCATTGGTTTCTTTTCATCCTGAATATGTATGTATAAATTATTCTACTACATTGTATATTAGGGTGAAAGCTGCATTTTACAGCAAGCATATATATATATATATGTATATTTTTGTACCATGTATCTCTCATTTGATTATTTCCATCATGGTTACTGAAGGGGTACATATATATGTTCAAGTACGTCCTGTATTTCTATAAAGAGCACAATCCCAGGGAACAAGCACCTCCTGCTAGAGACACCAGTGTAGTTAAGAACTGATTTTAAAACTGAAATACTATTAATGGTATATTAAGCTTTAAATAATTTTGTTCCTTCCTATAATTTGGAGTGGCTATCCCCCCACATTCCAAATTGTAACCATAGATCTTCTACTAGTGGTTTGCATATTTTTCCAAGAGCTAAGCATTAAAGTAATCGTAATGTAATGAGGAGGCATTTTCTTGTTATGTACAGAACAATTGGAATAATTGACTAATACAGATATGCTCTACAGTATCTGTGGACATTATTTGTACTTTTTCCATCAAGAAGATCGAAATGCCTTATAAATAGCAATAAATCTATGTCTTTCATTTTTATTATTATTTCACAGGTCTCATTCTGACACAAGGAGGGAGAGAGCTCCTTTAAGTCTTGTTTGTGTCTAGCTGCGCATGATGAATTATGCATGTTAATTAGTCATGTAGTGCTCCCCAGTGGCTGAGCTAGTGCACAGAATAAATATTCACTGGCACACAAAGAAAGAAATTCAGAATTCAGTATTCAGAAGCAAGGGACTCTGGGAATCCTAGGCAAGAAACTCTTTTAGGCCCGCTAACTCCACGGTTTTCAAACTGTGGTACGCGTATCACTGGTGGTACTTCAAGTCATGCCAAGTGGTACTCGTGTGGTCCTTTATTTTCCACAAATCGATGTTGCTAGAATGCCAATATGTTGCATATAATCATATATAGTATAAGTATACTACTGTAAATGCGTGGAAGACTCCAAGCCGGCTTTAATTAGCGCGGGCACACATTTCCTTAATTAGTTTAATATCACTTTAACGTCATAATTATAGTCATTATAGTGATTATAGTGACTTTTTCTTCAAAACAACATGGGTGTAAATTAACGATTTATTGACAGTGGTACTTCAATTTACTGGTCCTCACGGAGTGGTACTTGTTCAAAAAAGTTTGAAAACCGTGGCGCTAACTCACCCTGACCATATAATAAACAGTATTAACAAGTATTTCAATTCAATGTGCTGAAATAATCTTGAGTAGAATGGTTGCAGAGTGTTTTTCTTCTTCACATCTCGAGGGGGTTGGGTTTGATTTATGGCTTAGCTGTTGCCTGAATAGTGTGTACATTACTTCCTATGATTTTTCTTGAAGTACTCATTTTTTCCCATTTCCTTAAGATGTATATGCCAAGTTGATGACTCTGAATTGCTTTGGTACAAGAAAATTGTATGTGTCAAATGTGTACACTTTGCAATGGTCTGCACCTTGTCTAACGTTGGTCCTTTGCCTTGATCAACAGTCCTTCCTGTAGCTAAAAAGGTTTATTAAATGGATAGCGTGAAATTTATTTAATTAAATTGTTGATTTATTAACCAAGGCAGATGGGTAAAATAATAACAGCTCCAGAAACATGAATTTTACAGTACATTGATATGTACAGTCAGAATGCTATGTGCCCTTTTATCTTGGCATCTGAAAACATACTCTAAACTTATTTTAGTTACATCAGAATTATGGCAAGATAGCAAAGCTGATCCATTTACATCTTTGATTATAGTTGAAAAGGCAAATTGTTACATTATCTATTTAAGAAATTAATATTCTGCACCTTGTATCATATGTTACCAACCACTCAAAAAGCAATGAACATGTATTTAATAGCTATGACAGTACGTAGTTTTATAGTCCATCCATTTGTTTTCAAGGATAAATGAGTAAAATTGGTTAACAATCAAATTTCAAACAGCAAATCAGGTACTTGTTACAATACATGGAACTGAATGATCAATAATAATACACATGCCCTGTTTTCCTGCTGCTAATGCAGGAGTAGATAGATAGATAGATAGATAGATAGATAGATAGATAGATAGATAGATAGATAGATAGATAGATAGATAGATAGATAGATAGATCTTTATTGTCATTGTCACTTTTACAAAGGAACAACGAAATTGAAGGTGCAATCGACTCAGTGTGAGGAATAAGAGTTAAAAAGACAAAAAGACAAGAAGAGAGAAAATAATAACAAACCGAATAGTAATAAATATACAAATTGCACTTGTTGACTTAAGGTCTATATTGCACATTGGAAGAATAATATGGAGCAGTTTTATTCTGAGTTCAGGGCCATGATTGCTTTTGGATAAAAGCTGTTTTTAAGGCGGTTTGTCCTAGTTTTCATAGCTCTGTATCTCTTGCCCGATGGCAAAAGCTGGAAGAGGCAATGACCGGGATGTGATGAGTTGACTGGTAATATAAATTTTGTCCTATATGCCTTATTTTGCTGAGGAACTAAGAGAGCCTATATGAACTAAAATTAGTTGTCTTGCGCCTAACGTTGGTGGACTGGCCTCTAGAGTGATGTAACTTTGTATGCATATAAGCAGGTCAGGTTTGGAAAATTACTGAATTAAAGTTTTTAAACTGAGTTAGAGCTTCAGATACACATTGATAAGTCACAACATTAAAAACTTGGATGGATGAAGTGAGTATCATTGATTATACTGTTTCAATGGCACCTGTCAAGGGGTGGGTCAAATTAGGCAGCAAGTAAGCAGTTCTTGAAGATGATGTGTTGGAAGCAGGAAAAGTGAGCAAGTGTAAGGTTCTGAGTGACTTTGACTGGCTAGATAACTGGGTCAGAGCATCTCCAAAATGTCAGGTCTAGTAGAATGTTCCTTCTATGCAGTGGTTAGTACCTACCAAAAGCAGTTCAAGAAAGGACAATTGGTAAACCAGTGACAGGATCATGGGCATTCAAGGCTCATTGAAGTGCTTGGGAAGCAAAGGCTAGCTTGCCTAGTCCGATGTAACAGAACAGCTACTGTAGCATAAATTGCTGAAAAACATAATGCTGGCCATGAGAGAAAGGTGTCAGAACACATAGTGCATTGCTGCATAGCTACAGACTGGTATACTGCCCATCCTTACCCCTGTCCATTGCTGAAAGTGCCTACAATGGGCACATGAGCATTCAGAACTGGGCCATGGAGCAATCAAAGAAGGAGGCCTGGTCTAATTAAATCACATTTTCTTTTAGGTAATGTCGACAGCTGGATGTGTCTGTTTGTGTGTCATTTACTTTGGAAGGGATAGCAGCAGGATGCACTATGGAAAGAAGGCCAGCCGGTGAAGGGCAGTGTCATGCTCTGGACAATGTTCTGCTGGGAAACCTCGAGTCCTTTGACACATTTTTTTTTTTATATGTGACAGTTTTGGAGCAGGGGAGAGGAGGCAGGCGCTGGCTTTTCGCCGCTTCTCCACAATATATTCATTACTTAAGTATATGTATTACTTGAATATCATTTGATTGTATCTGTTTTCTGGATATTATACAGAACTTTAGCATTTAGCGACTGTAATTTGCTGTTAACGCCTTACATCGTTGCTTTTGGGAGAAATCCTACCTTCGGCAGTTCTTGGCCCGATTTGCGTTGTTTCATCGGCGCCGGCCTGTATCGGTCTCTAACTGACTAATACTGACTGATACCACTTGAGTTTTCTGTGGATGGCATTTGGGATTTCTTGCAAAATACCTTTTAATGTTGTCATCTGAACTAAGGCTTTTGGAGTCGATTGCAAACTGCCGGCATTTCGTCCGCCAGTGTTCTGGATATCGGCTCTGTCGTTGGGGATCTTGGTGATTGTCTTGCTTCTGGAGTCCTTTGCAATTTGCACCACAGTTGTCCAACTGTGCACATAAGGACTACGGCCGACTATTTACATCGGAACCATATCTCCTCCGCTTGCCCGCATGCTTCGGTATCTGCCATCGCAACTGTTGGAGCTCAACAACCACAGCCTTCCATTAGACATTACAGTCATCAAACAACTTGGACACCTCTGTCTCCCCCGCTACGTCCATAGGGGGTCTGGTCGACGGTTTGTTTACATCAAGACCGTGAGCTCCATTCAGTCCTTGTGGTCAGCAGCAACTCGCTTCGTCGCAGTCCGAACACGTCATCCGAGCACCATCACCATGGAGACTAAAAACACTGCTCGGCGGCGGTCCAGGCGAGACGGAAAGCCTGGAGTGGGTTTCAGCTTTCTTCGTCCTCTGGTTAAAAGCAACACCCCGCTAAATATCAAAGTTGAACTTTTTAACGTCCAGTCCCTGACAAATAAAGCCTGTCTAATTTATAATCACATTGTAGACAGGGGGGTTGACATTATTTGTTTGACTGAGACCTGACATAAATCCGAGGTATACTCAGTTTTCAACGAGTCCTGCCCTCCTGGGTACACCTAACTTGAAATGGCCCACAGCTCTGGACGTGGCGGTGGTCTGGCTGTAATCCATCGGATAGGTTTGCAATTATCACTTCCTCCCCTTCCTAAATTCTCAACTTTTGAATGCCTGGCAATTAATTGCAAGCATCCATTTTATAAAACAATACTTCTTATTTACCGACCACCAAAACAACACCCTGATTTCATTACGGAAATGAATGAGATGCTTTCATCTTTCTGTACAACATCATCAAATGTACTCATTCATGTGGACACACCCTCTAATTATTCTGCTGCCCAGCTCTTAGAGTTCCTGGACTGCCTAAATCAGAGGCAATTTGTCAAGGTCCCCTCTCACAACAAGGGCCATACCCTCGATTTAGTCATTACTGACTCAGTCATCATCTCTGACCTCCAAGTACTTCATCTGGGTGTTTCCGATCACAAAATTGTCTCAATGGATTTACCCACATATTCACTATACTCTAAACCACAGCGTTGTATCTGCTTCAGGAACCTGAAATAAATTAATTTGACTGATTTAAATGCTGACATTAAGAACGTTTCTATTGCTCCCCACCTTTCTTCTGTCAATAAATTAGTCGATTATTACAACAATGGGCTCCAGAACATCCTTGAGACCCATGCCCCAGTTAAATCACGAGTGGTCTCTTTTGTAAAATTTGCCCCGTGGTTTACAAGTGAGCTTCGACAGATGAAAGCAGCTGGGCGAGCCCTCGAGCAGCGTTTTTTTTGCAACCAGTTTAACGGTTCACAAATTAGTTTATCGGGAACACCAAAAAAACTACTCCAGAACACTGACCACTGCCAGATCTCAACACTATTCAAATTTAATCAACAACAGTCCTGGAAATTCCAAACAACTTTTTTCCATGATAAATCATTTACTCAATCCTCACACCTACACCTGTAATAATTTCACAGAGGAGCAGTACAATAATTTTATTGAATATTTCACCTCTAAGGTAGACATCATCCACTCCTCATTGTCTGTCTCCAGCCCTCCGTCACTGGATGCTTCTGCATCAAAGCCAATGGGTTGCCTTTCCCAGTTCCTCTGTACCACAGTTAAAGAAGTTGAGAGCATCATACAGAGAATGAGACCTTCAACATGTTCATTAGACCCTTTTCCTACTCCTCTGGTAAAAGTTAATGTATCAGATATAAGCCCTCTTATTGCTGATATTATTAATCACTCTCTCCAGAGCGGCTTAGTCCCACTGGCCTTGAAAACTGCAAAAATTAGACCTCATTTAAAAAAATCCTCTTTGGATCCTGAAGTGATAGCAAATTATCGTCCTATCTCCAAGCTTCCATTTTTGTCTAAGGTTTTGGAAAAGGTTGTTTTGGTTCAGCTTTAGGATCACCTCAAAAAATTCAATCTGTTTGAAAAATTTCAATCTGGTTTCCGAACTTCTCACAATACAGAGACAGCCCTGGTCAGGGTCACCAATGAAATCCTGATTCCTGCCTTATCAGAGCTCCATCACTCCTTATCCTCCTGGACCTCACAACTGCATTTGATATGGTAGATCATAATATTCTCCTTCATTGTCTTTACTATATAATTGGACTTTCTGGCATTGCTTTGGAGTGGTTTGAGTCCTATCTAACAGATAGGGCTGATTATGTGGCCCTAGGGGATGCTAAATCTCATACCCGCACTGTCACCTGTGGGGTCCCACAAGGATTAGTCTTTGGGCCGACCCTTTTTAATATCTATATGCTACCCCTGGGTCACATCATCCGCAAGCATGGAGTTTCATTCCATTGCGATACTGATGATATGCAGCTCTATGTGAGACTGGATTTGACTTCTCTTACACCTCCATCAACTATTCCCTCTTGCTTGGATGAGACTGAGGCCCGGATGTCCAAGAACTACCTCAAGCTGAACAGCACCAAAACTGAAGTTCTTTTACTTGGCACCCCCCCAAATCAATTTCGTTTCTCTGTAAATTGTATTTCCTTTCTGACCATACTATTACCCTCTCCCCTTCTCTTACAAATCTGGGTGTCAAGTTAGACTCCCATCTGTCATTTGATACACATGTCCATCACCTTTGTAAAATTGCATTCCCCTATCTCCGAAACATTGCCAAACTCTGTCCTTACCTCTCTCTGTGATGCTGAATAACTGGTTCATGCTTTTGTCTCATCCAGGCTGGACTATTGTAATGTACTCCTCATTGGGATCTCCAGCAAGAGCCTTCAAAAGCTCCAACAAATTCAAAACAGTGCTGCAAGAATCCTGATAAGGGTATGGAAATATGAACAATTTTACCAATCCTTCGGTCACTTCATTAGCTCCCTATCCACCTCCGGATCGAATACAAACTCTGTTTGTTTTCTCACTAGTGTATCCATGGAAATGCTCTACAATATCTTAAGGAACTCCTTATACTACAATCCACTGCAAGAAACCTCCATTTTGCAAATACCTACCGCCTTCGGCCCCCTGTGACCAAACCTCATACAATGGGTGACCGAGCCTTTGCAGCTGCAGCTCCACGGCTCTGGAATGCCCTACCAGAAAGCCTGAGAACACAGCAGATTGTGCGCCATTTTAAAAAACAACTACAGACTTTTCTATTTAGGAAAGCTTATTAACAATAATGCTATAATTATTGTTGTTTTATGTCTGTTTTTATCTTGCTTTGCTTTGTTTAAACTTTCTGTGTAGCACTTTGAGATTTACTGCTAATGTAAAGTGCCCTATAAATAAAATGCATTATTATTATTATTACATATGACCTACCTTAATATTGTTGCAGACCATGTACACCCCTTCCTGGCAACTATTCCTGAGAGGAGGATAATGTGCCCTGTCACACTGCAGGAATTTTTCAGGAATGGTTTGAGGAACATGACAAAGAGCTCAAGGTGTTGACTTGGCCTTGAATTCCCCAGATTTCAGTCTGATCAAGCATCTGTGGGATATGCTGGAAACACAGGTCCAATCCATGGAGCCACCACCTCACAACTTACAGCACGTAAAGGATCTGCTGTTAACTTCTTGGTCCCAGAGAGCACAGGACACCTTCAGAGGTCTTGTAGAGTCCACATCTTGATGGGTCAACCTGTTTTTGTGGCACAAGGGCAACCTACACAATATTGGGCAGTGGTTTTAAAGTTGTGGCTTATTGGTATATGGTACATTCATTTAAATTTGATCATTTAATGATTAGCACTTTATTGTGTGCACATTACAACAATTAATTCTTTTCTTTATCTAACGTAGTAGTAGTAGTAGTAGTAGTAGTAGTAGTAGTAGTAGTAGTAGTAGTAGCAGAAGTAATAGCAGTAAGAAAACCATCATTACATCCACAGAGTGCAGTAAATTCTTATTTGCATGCATTACCATCATGTTGCATGTCACCTGTCTCTGGTGCCATAATAAGTAAGAAAAAACACATATCAGTTTAATTTGAAGTACCCATTACAAAGTGTTTACTCTATAAAAAACTAATGCTTAATTTATAGCTGGTTGTGGTCTTGAACTCAGTGCTAAAGGGCTAAAACTCTGCTTCTGAATTCAATCAAGCAATTTTGAAAATGTTATGTTATAAAATGGCTAGCACCACATGTCTATATGATGTCAGCATATATGACTTCAGCATACATGATAACATCATATATGATGTCTGTATAGGACATTTTAGTACATCAGCTACAGTCAACTCAAAGATATTTTCAGACCATTTGCCACTATGAAGGAGCAGTTTCATAAAGTATTGCTCCATGTGTCAGGGCACATTAAGAGGCATCTGTGTGATGGTTTATAAGCATTTGTATTGCCAACCAGAGTAGGCTGACCCAACAGTGTGCCTCCATTCTGGACCAAAAAAGTTGTTTCTTTACTTAGCTCTCTATGTACTATATATATCATATATATTATATATATGCTGATACCAGCATAGGAAAGACATCCCCACCCATAATTACAACAGCGCAAGTGAGCAGAGAGCTGAGGAGACTTCGTGCCAGCAAAGCAGCGGGTCCAGATGGAGTATCGCCACGACTGCTGAAGGTCTGTGCATCGGAGCTGGGGGGCCCTCTACAGCGCATCTTCAACCTGAGCCTGGAACAGGGGAAAGTCCCGAGGCTTTGGAAAACATCTTGTATCACCCCAATCCCAAAGGTATCACGTCCTAGTGAGCTGAATGACTTTTGGCCTGTTGCTCTGACATCACATGTGATGAAGACCATGGAGAGGCTGCTGCTTCACCACCTTAGGCCACAGGTTCAACACGCCCTTGACCCTCTGCAGTTTGCATATCAGGAGAAGGTGGGAGCAGAGGATGCCATCATCTATATGCTACACCGATCCCTCTCTCACTTGGACAGAGGTAGTGGTGCTGTAAGAATTATGTTTCTAGACTTCTCTAGCTCCTATGTTATATATATATACATATATAGTTATACTACCTTAGAAGGCTGGCGTCCTTCAACATCTGCAATAAGATGCTGCAGATGTTCTATCAGACAGTTGTGGTGAGCGCCCTCTTCTACGCAGTGGTGTGCTGGGGAGGCAGCATTAAGAGGAAAGACGCCTCACGTCTGGACAAACTGGTGAGGAAGGCAAGCTCTATTGTTGGCATGGAGCTGGACGTTTCTCCCCCAAACTATGCGACTCTTTAATTTCACCCAGAGGGGTAAACGTTAACATTCAACATTATACATAGTTATTGTCTGTTTTTCTGTTTTTCACCTGCATTGTTATCATTCTTTAATTTAATATTATTTATTATATCAGTATGCTGCTGCTGAAGAATGTGAATTTCCCATTGGGATTAATAAAGTATCTAGGTATCTATCTATCTATCTATCTATCTATCTATCTATCTATCTATCTATCTATCTATCTATCTATCTATCTATCTATCTATATATGGTGTTAATCATCTAACATATGAAACATACTGGTTAGATCTTTGGTACAGTACTTTTCCTGCTTAGCAAAATTTACATTATTTTACGATTTCCTGTGCTTATATGTAAACTTAGAAAAGTTAACATTAGTCATTGAGAAAACCCATTCAAAACATAAAAGCTGGGCAGGATTCATATTATAGCACAAATGCATGTACAGTAATCCCTCCTCCATCACGGGGGTTGCGTTCCAGAGCCACCCGCGAAATAAGAAAATCCGCGAAGTAGAAACCATATGTTTATATGGTTATTTTTATATTGTTATGCTTGGGTCACAGATTTGCGCAGAAACACAGGAGGTTGTAGAGAGACAGGAATGTTATTCAAACACTGCAAACAAACATTTGTCTCTTTTTCAAAAGTTTAAACTGTGCTCCATGACAAGACAGAGATGACAGTTCCGTCTCACAATTAAAAGAATGCAAACATATTTTCCTCTTCAAAGGAGTGCGCGTCAGGAGCAGAGTCTGTCAGAAAGACAGAGGAAAGCAAACAAATCAATGGTGCTGTTTGCTTTTAAGTATGCGAAGCACCGCGGCACAAAGCTGTTGAAGGCAGCAGCTCACACCCCCTCCGTCAGGAGCAGGGAGAGAGAGAGAGACAGAGTTTGTTTTTCAATCAAAAATCAATATGTGCCCTTCGAGCTTTTAAGTATGCGAAGCACCGTGCAGCATGTCGTTTCAGGAAGCAGCTGCACAAAAGATAGCAACGTGAAGATAATCTTTCAGCATTTTTAGACGAGTGTCCTTATCATCTAGGTGTGCGAACAGCCCCCCTGCTCAATCCCCATACGTCAGGATCAGAGAAAGTAAGCTCAAGAGAGACAGAAAAGTAAGCCAGGTAGCTTCTCAGCCATCTGCCAATAGCGTCCCTTCTATGAAATCAACTGGGCAAACCAACTGAGGAAGCATGTACCAGAAATTAAAAGACCCATTGTCCAAAGAAATCTGCGAACCAGCAAAAAATCTGCGATATATATTTAAATATGCTTACATATAAAATCCGCGATGGAGTGAAGCCGCGAAAGGCGAAGCGCGATATAGCGAGGGATTACTGTAGTCAATAGCAAATATCTATACTATAGTAAGATATATTGTCAATGTCAATTTATTTATAGAGCACATTTAAAACAACATCAGTAATTCTATATCCAAAGTTATTTGCAATAAAATATACAATAGACATAAATAAAATAAATAGGATAAAATGCAATATAACATAATGCAAACCAGCAGTAAACTGAAACAAAAAAAATGACTAAAAGGAAAGAACAATCAATATCACTGAAGGTCACAGAAAACTAGAGCATAGAAATGCATCTTCAGTGTAGTTTTAAACATTCAATTGAGGGTGACTCCTTAATGTAATTGGGTAAAGAATTTCACAGGTGAGGTGCAGCAGCTGCAAAAGCCTTGCCCCCCACTTAGTTTTACACTTAGTATGAGGGATTACAAGAGACAACTGACCGGTAGATCTAAGCTCTCTGAATGGCTTGTATTTAACAAACAATTCAGATGAATAGGTGGGAGCATACCCATGTATTGATTTAAAAACCAGCAGCAAACTTTTAAAATCAATTCTGAAACTGACAGCCAGCCAGTGTTAAGAGGCTAAAATTGGAGTTAGATACAGAATCAAATTTTCTTGCCCTGACCAAAAAACGGGCAGCAGCATTCTGGACCAACTGCAATCTTCAAGACGAGAAAAGATAAAAGCATTAGAAACTTTCTCAAGGTTTCTAGGAGATAACAAAGACTTAACCTTGGCTAAAAGATGAAGCTGGGAAAAGCAACTCTTGACCACAGAAAGTATCTGTTTCTCAAAAGAGAGGTTACTATCTAAAATAACCCCAAGATTCCAAACATGAGTTTAATAAGATTATGCAAAAGAGCCAAAGAGTTGAAAACCAATTTGAGCTTTGGCAGGAGGACCAGCTGTCAGCACTTCTGTTCTATTTTGATTAACATTGATACAATTCTCAGCCATCCTGGATCTAAGTTCTACAAGACAATTGTGCAGCCAATTCTTTGCAGAGTTACACACAAAAATATAAACCTGCATGTCATCAGTATAACGATGAAAAGAAACATTAATCTTCCTAAAATAGCTCTTATAGGATGAAATAAATAGAAAATAAAATAAGACCAAGAAAGGATACCAAATAGCCAGTCCATATTGAATACCTTAGAGGCTGCAGTAAAAGGGATTTAAGACACTGTCAAAGCACTGCTGGAGGCACTCAAGAAATACCTACAACTTTCTGGTATTGGATTGCTGCCTAGAGTGGAGCTGGCCATACTGGTGAGCATTTCCAGTGTGGGAAAAGCATAAGTGAACACAGTGTGAAATGATCTCCGAAACTAGTGAATGGAATCAAGTAGCACTCAATCCAAAGAATTTTGAAAAAAGGTTCCCCAAGGTCAAAACTCAGGTCATGGAGACTACAACCTATAATAATAATAATAATCCATCCATCCATTATCCAACCCGCTGAATCCAAACACAGGATCACGGGGGTCTGCTGGAGCCAATCCCAGCCAACACAGGGCACAAGGCAGGGAACCAATCCTGGGCAGGGTGCCAACCCACAGCAGGACACACACAAACACACCCACACACCAAGGCCAATTTAGAATCGCCAATCCACCTAACCAGCATGTCTTTGGACTGTGGGAGGAAACCGGAGCGCCCGGAGGAAACCCACGCAGACACGGGGAGAACATGCAAACTCCACGCAGGGAGGACCCGGGAGGCGAACACAGGTCCCCAGGTCTCCCAACTGCGAGGCAGCAGCGCTACCCACTGCGCCACCGTGCCGCCCCTAATAATAATAATATAATAATAATTCATTACATTTATATAGCGCTTTTCTCAGTACTCAAAGCGCTATCCACACAGGGAGGAACTGGGAAGTGAACTCAGAATCTTCAGTTCGAATGAGTAAAGAAACAGGGACACAAAGCAGCTTGAAGACAATATTGATGGAAACTGAGTAACACTTGCTCCTACAGGGCAAAAGGGTGTCAGAAAAATACCTCCGCTGTAATAAAGAACACAAAAATGCTAAAGGGCCCCACTTTAACTAATATAGAGTCCCAAACCATCCAAAGGCCACAAAGTAAAATGGGAATAGTGTTGTGAGGTTCATGGCAAAGTGCAGTTTTTAAATAAATAATTGAGACCCAGCATATATACGTGTGCATCAGCATGCATCGCTCATGTGCAAATGTGAGCAGATCAGTCAGGTGCCTCATTCACACCTTGGAGGAAGCAGAGTATCACACCATCACCCAATCAGCCAGATTATATAGTAAGAGAAGTCTGCACGACGCAAAAGAGGATGAACAAAAAGAACAAGAAGGTAAAGAGAATGAAGAGAGACGAAGGTTAATGGAATGGAAAGGAAAGAAATACGGAGAAAAGAGCAGGAACAGGATGGGAGTGGTGCAATTTCTGTGGGGAAGCAGGCTGACAGGAAAGTGGGCCCCATGGGAGGAGCAATGTGGCCAACACTCAACAGGGGTCTAAGGGTTGCTGCTGCTTAGCAGACTTGAAGCTGAAGCAACCAACCACTTCAGGAGGACTCCTGTGTAAGGCTAAGGAGTGGCAGGGGAAAGCAAGGGAGTAAAGCTAAGCATGGCAGCCTGTAAACAACAATTGACTGGCAACAGGGGCCCGACCTGGGTTAAGGGTTATATGTACCTGTTGGTGGACGTCTCCTCATGCCGAGGAATCCGAAAAGGGTTAGCCAGATGTCGGATTATAGAAGAAAGCACCAAGGCTCGTGATTTTAAAAGAGAATTGTCCACCCTGGATTTTGACCTCATATGTCATAACCTTTAACCTCCACGTTCACTGATTTTTATGGATTATTATGGAAAAATATGATCAACTGTGGCAATCCCTAATGGGAGCAGCAGAAAGAAGAAGATTTATTGATTATTTATTGTGTGAAGACTTTTCACTGCATTCTTGAACATTTTTCTGTTTGGTTTTAAATTAAAGCAGTGTTCACTTTTTCACCAACCCCTTGCTGAATGCATCTGCTCTCATTTGCCTGGCTCATCTTGGTCTATGACTATCAATGGTTACGGGTTTGTGAGGCTCCTGGATGCACAAGGAAACATGGAGTTAACCCAGATCATCACAGGTACTCTACAAAAAATTAAAGACTGGCCCAGCAAATTTGAAGCAAGCAATCACTTGCAGGTATCTGTGGCTTGGGGCTCAGTGGGACCCCCTTATGGTTACACTTGCTTTTCTCAAACTCAGTGATGAAGAATCACATGTGTGTCCCTTGAATCCCACACCATATTTTTTAGAGTGGCAAAAAGAGGATAATGTTTTGGCTTTAATAATGACCAAACTGAAATGTGCACAGGGCTGAGCTGTAGTTTACAAAGCAAACTATTTATCATTTCAGCCACAATTCCTGACTATCACTTTATAATCACTTTATAATACAAACTTTTACCAATGTTACTGCACTTTAAATACATCTTTTAATTCTGCTTTCTTCTGGATATGTGTTGTTCTTTTGTTTTCTTCCTTCTTCATCAAGCCAAGGATCTTGGGGTTTGGAGCATATCCTGGCATCCATGGTTACAAAGCAGGAATTAAAAAAAGGCAGGTGCCATAAAATTGTAAAGCATGTTCATGCATACCATCATTTACACTAGGTCAATTAACCAAGCATATTTGTGGGATGTAAGAGGAAACACTGATGAAGGAGTCATAGGATATAACTCACATGAACACAGGAAAAATGTGTAAATAATGCACAAATTGAACCTGAGATTTGGGATCTCTGAAGCTAAAACACTTATGACTGCTGCACCCTGCTCCCAATTTGAATTTTAAACATTTTTCTGAGTCATTTTTTCTGACTCCTTTCAGTCATTCTTGAATAATCCTCTCTGTTAAATTCATTGTTTGTTTTTGATTGCTATCTTGGCCTTATGTGGTGTCGGCATATATGCACACTATCTTAAGAGAATGGTGTGAGTGCAGATTTAATTACTGAAGGATCTGTTTGCTTGAAATTGCAGCTGTCAGAAGAAGGTTACACAGTCATGTTTTTGGAAAGGCAAGCTCAGTAAACTGACATAATTTGTCAAGCAATACAGCAAACACAGTGAGTTGCCATAACAAAAGTTGCCTTTATTTTTATATCTTCTGTTACTTCAGACAAACTAAAATGTGACCATATTCAGCACTATATATCTTCTGAAAATAATTGTAGTAGTACTAATGTTTCACACAGAGTAGACATCACAGGAGAGGTTTCCAAAAAAAACATTATACATCTTCTCAGTTCCTCAATCAAAACCAAAGGTGACTGGAGTTTCTCTGTAGACTTTGGAATAGACTTATGCTCACCATTAAGTCCCGCGGTACTATTGATGAGTTTAAATCTAAATTAAAGACCCATCTTTTTTCTCTTACTTTCATTTCAGTTTTAGGTTCTCCTAGAGTTTTTGTTAGTCCACTAATATGTTACTTTTAATTTCATTTTAATAACTCTTACCATCTTCTTTTTAATCTATTGTTTTTTGTATTACATTTAGTTTAATTTTAACTTTAATTTTCTTATTTCTTGTATGTATGTTTTCAGATTATTTTATTTATATATTTAATATTCTACTATGTGATTTTATTTATAATTTTTTGCTATGTATGTAGTGGTTGTTATTTAATTCATTTAACTGGAAAGCACTTTTGGTCAACTTCTGTTATTTTTAAATGTGCTGTATAAATTAATGACTTGACTTAACTTTTAGTAACAATAGATCACAACATTTCAGACATTGCACTTACCAATTCAGCAAATTTAAATACATAATGGAGAAGGAATTTTTATGAGTGACTTCTAAAATTTAACCCATTACAATATGAAATTAGCCTGTTAAAAATTTTAGTTGCGGCAGATGACAAACTACTGAATATAATTCATTCATCTTCATTAAATGGCATCATCCTTCATTGTTACAAAGTGTATAGCATGTCAAGTTTAGCTTTCACATTAGTATAACTGCATTTAACAGTCATTGTTAGTATCAATTTTCTATATGTAAAAAAGTATAGCACATTATGGCATCCAAGTTTTACTTTTTGCTTCTTCCATAAACGGAAGACAGCAGTTGCCAACAGTATTGGTCAAATTTGAATTTTATAGAAACATTTGATTTTTGGTTTATCCAAGTAATGCACATAAGATGGTGTCAAAGAAATCTCTAAAAGCTTTTACTGACCACAAAAGCCAACAAAATGCCTTTACAAATAAATAAACCTATCTTTCTATATTAAACTTTATATCAATCACGCACAATAGCACAATATTCCTCAACATGCTGGAAAAAGTTGATGCAATCATCCCAACACATCCCACACTTCAGAAGTCAGACTAGGTATGCTGATATAGTAGTCATCCATTGTAATGTAAATCTGTTGGTAATTCATACAGTTTTGCATCTAGCATTTCTGTTGATTCTGGGGAAGCAAAACAATTTCCACCAGGCTGATGTTGTCTAGAATTAAAGTGAATTTAATGCTTTTCACACTACAGTATGTACTGTAGTGGGCGTTAATGTCAGGGTAGACAGTGGATTAAGAAGCTCTTTTCCCAAACAAATCAGTAATGGCTGTATTGACCACCAATCTAGCAATCTTAACAGCTAGCGTCTACACTGCCTTATTGGCTGAGAAAGGTACATGGCTGCCAGATGAATGATATAAATCTGAAATTTTTTCAGAGGACTCTAATGATTTAGTGAAATGTGACCATTTTCAGTTGTATGTAAGTGAAATGTAAACATATGTATGTATCAAAATTTTTGGTATGCAATATAAATGTTGAGGGTCTTTAACATTTACGTTAGGAGACTAAGTATGCTTTACACCTATGAGGTTTTGTTGTCTAATATATCTATATTTTTAAATATGTGTACATGGCCCTGTTAAATTTTAGTGCTCCTTTCATTGGGAAAACAACACAGAACAAATGTTCTACGGTAAAATTTAAGATTTAACTTGATTAGTGTCTTGAAATCTGCCAGGCTGAGACCTGAAGGTTAAGAACTGAACCTGCAACCTTCCAGTAATCATTTGTTTAACAATATTTGTGGTTTCTTCTTTTATGTTTCTCTTTTTTATTAAAGAAACTTAATTCTTTGATACCCCATGAAACATGTTTACTTTTTAAATTAACAATTTCACTATTTGAAAACATAAAATAACCTATTGAATTTATCTGTAATTTATTTATAATGATTTCGTATAAGAATGGCTATCCTGATGTTTATACATTAGAATTGCTGACATTACACAAGCAATAAATAATTTAACAGAGGTATTCATATTACTGTAATCATCTAACATTATTTCCAAAGAGTAGTCAATAGATTGATATATTCACCGGTTAAATATCCGATTTTTAATACACTTTGTAAAAATATTACGGATTTCTTTGGTGTTAAGACCATAAATTATTGGGTTAGCAACCGGAGGCAAAACAACCATTAAAGTTCCCATTGCTTTAATTGCATTTGGTGAGACATTTGGAAATCTTAGGGCTATAATTGAAAATAATGCTGTTATTTCAAAAAGAAAATATACACTTAAATGAGTAGAACACGTGTGGATTGCCTTGCTTTTACTGTTATTTTCTGTTTTGAATAAGCACGTAATTAATATTTTAGTGTATGTAAATGCAATTGCAGAAAACGATACCGTGCTTAAAAAATATGTGACAAATAAACCGTACATATTGTTCACAGTTGTGTCAACACAAGATAATAAATATAAAGATCCATTGAAGCAATACACGTGAACTATAAGTGATCTACATCGCGGAAGTCTTAAAGTAAGAAAAAAGAGAATAAAAAGCAAAACAAAAGCTACTCCCCAGGCGAGCAAACAAAGCTTGACTGTCGTCTTGGTAGTCATAATCGCGTGGTATCGCAAAGGGTTACAAATCGCAAAGTATCTGTCTATAGCCATAACGGTTAGTATAAGCTGAGTAGCACTTCCGTATGAGTGAATGCAAAAAGCCTGAATCACACAAGCATAAATCGAAATTTGTTTAACTTCTGTCATAACCCCATACATCAACCTGGGCATTAGAGCAGTGCTTCCAATTAGGTCGCAGATTATCATATTGGAAAGCAACGTATACATCGGTGTATGTAATTGTCGATGGAAAACAATTGCAAATAAAAGTGTTAAGTTCCCGGCAAGAATCACAGAATATACAACAAGAGATAAAATGAAAACAGGGACTCGAAGCTCTGGGAGAATACTGAAACCTTCCAAAATTAACATTGACGAGTTTTCTGAAGATTCGGTCATTTTGGAGTTGATGAGTTGTATTTGATCTGAAACACAAAAAAATATATATCAAATTATGGCATTATAGACATGAATTTAAAACTGCATTTAAAAAATATAAACTACTGTAAACAAATGCAATTTTAAAAGTATGCTGAGTGCGACTTGAATAAAATCAAAAATTGTATATAGGTTTAGATATCAGAACAGGTTGCATTAATGTTTTGTCTCACGTTCAGTGACTAAATTGAGAAAATTAACCTATAGTATGGGACCATTTTATTCTCTAGAGCTAACAGCTAATACTGTCGTGGCGTGCGTTTCCTGAAAACAATTTTAGCGATTAACGAGAGTCGTTACGGTGTATACGAGTCTTTTACGTACGTTTCCTAATACCAATCTTAAGAGCCAGCATAAAGTACAGTACTGTTTAGTTAATCACGCCTTACAAAAAAGCAGCACAAGTCAAATGAACAATAGTCGAATAGTGATATTTTCATTTAGGTGATTCTTTAACCCTTGTTAAATGGAAAATAAAAGTTGCGAAAGTACTATGAAGTACACATAATACCATATATCAAAATATACTACGACAGAGCGTATAGAACGAAATCGAATACGTAATTGTTTATAAAACAAACAGAAAAATGTCTGACACACTTCATTAAACAAAATCCCACTTACCTGGAGAAAAAAAATATAAGCCTGTTCTATTAGATAAGATTAGAGTGTCACGGTTTGCTATGCCACACACTAAGGATTTTTTTTTCTTTAGGTGCTCCTGTTTCCCTGCACAATCCAAAGACATGCAGGTTAGGTCAGTTGGTGTTTATAAATAGGCGATGGGCCGGCGTTCTGTGCAGGTGCTATTCTTTCTTTTCGACCGATGTTTGCTGTATATGCTCAAGTTTCATCATAACCCTGTCCTGAAGAAGATGGATGGATGAAAATAATATAAAGAATGGAAAAAGCTTGCACATCACAATATATTTTACTTTCGGACACATACCACTTGGACAGCCTGGTGGAAATGTGTAAATTATTAAGGTATTGTTAAAAAAAATAAATACATTTCATTATGTATTAGAAATTCCCACACTCCTTTGGACAATGCACCATGCGTTTATTTTACAAATATAAACGGAATAGCTGAAGTATAATGCTATGCACACACACTACTTATATACGTTGGCAGCAACAGTGCATTTTCTACATTAACTATGCCTATACCATTTCTTCCAATACGGGTTTGCTGATGTACTGTACTGTCTCGCTCTTCTGTCGCCGCCTGAAGGTTATCAACAGGCAAGCAGACATTGGATGCCCGCTAACAAGTAGCTGTCTAACAACAAACTGCTTCTTTGTTTTTCACACTGTTGTATTGGCTCATATGACTATATCGTGGGTTCTCCGAGGCTACTTTGCCACAATATCCTATATGTAACAAGGCTCTGAGATGGTGGCTGTAGGAATGAGAATCAGTTACATCCCTCTGGTTTAATTTTAATAATGTGTGAATGCCAGGTTCGTGAAGTAGTGCTCGAAGACAAAGAATGGATTCAACGGATGTTACTCTGGGTCTGCTTTCTTCACGGCAGCCGTACTCTCTCCATCCAAACGTATCAACTCTTAGTTCCTGTCCTTCCCTTTTTTTCTTTCTTCCCGCTTCTCCACATAGCCAATTATAACACATAAAACGTCTCCTTGAAAGTAAAGGTAACTGCGACCTTACAACACCGACTGTTCAAAATTTAAAGAACATGGAAATACCGTCAACCTTTGAATTTGTAAGTATTAACAGTATAATTTACTTAAATTAACATGTTATCTACAAAATGGAATGCATTTCATAATGAAAATCATATAATCTCAACATAAAACTTTCAGAGAACTGTCGTAATTTGAATTTTATTTACTTTTTGTGGTAATCGCTGCCCATTCTGTACGTGCAAAAGGAAGAAGGTTCAAATAGCAAGCAGCGATTAACGACTAGGTCTGGGAACACATAAATTAATGTATAACGTGCAATTTTAGTTATGATGAGATTTGAGGAACTAAATTAACGATCGATGGAGTTTCTTAGCGTTACAATGCATTCGGGAAACGCATGCACGCCTGTACTATTAATCATGCCAATTCAACTGTTAAAGTAAGTTTCTTTAACTAAATTCGAGCCCGGCGAATCTTTCATTTGCTTCCAAAACACACAAGCTATCGAATTAAGCCTAACTTAAATAAACTTATAATGTGTTTCTGAAGTGTGTAGACAACACATCCTTCAAATAACTGTGTCTTAATTGGTTAAGTTAATTATAAAATCTTGCCAAACTCTTAAATGATACAGTATATATATATGTGTCCTTTTCTGTCTATATGTCAGCATGTAGTTTTATGTCTGAAAACGAAATAAAACGAAAGAATTACCTTTTGAAAATCAATTGAGCATCTGTTTCTATTTAAACGAGGTTATACTTGAAATAAAATACATAACAAATCTGAGACGAGTGTGAACGCGCTGTGAATTTCGCTCATAAACCACTGTGCAACCGAATCCACAAGCCGTCTCTTTATATTTCTGTTAGACCCCGCCTCCAAAAACCACTCAGCTCACACACTTCTCGTATTTTCCAGAAATTATTTTGCATTACCTTTAGTAACAGAGTGTTATACCGTGTTAGCCATTATGGATGCAATGAGAAGTTAAGCAAAATGACGCCTAGCTCAGACTACAATTTGCCTGAAGAAGGGGCCTGAACTGCCTCGAAAGTCTGCATATTGTAATCTATTCAGTTAGTCAATAAAACGTGCACTTTGCTTCACTAATCATTGTTCTCATTACATTGTAAAAAAAAAAAGCATAATTTACCAGAAAGAGTGTTTACAACCATGTTTAAAAGGATATAATTTGCTATAAAAGCCAGATCCACTGTTTTAAAAAAGTGGCTTTACAAGACTTATTTAAATTTTTGTTATTCTTTACCAATGTTCTTACATTTTTTGCGGAAAGGGTATTTCTAAAATCTGGTCAGAAATAAAATGAAAGGTGACTGTTTTGAAAGACTGTATATATTGTAAAACCCAAATGAATTCTTTGTGAGGAACAAATTAAAAGCCAGTCTTTATTTCCAGCAGCCAAAGAACCACCTGCCTGTTTCTGACTTAAAGGATCCATTGCCTGGAAAATTCTGACAGATTTTGAAAGTGCATTGCTCAACAGGCTTCCAAAATGAAAATATACCTCTCACTTTAAAAAGCTGAATTACTGAATTCTGTAAAATAATGTACTGTATTGTCATTATGGATTTCAGTATATCTATAAGCTAGTTTTTAGATTATATTTTTATTTTCACAACAAATGTCATTGGGATGCAGAACTAAATTTTACATAATTTGAGCAAATTCTTCTTAGGTGAGAAAGATGGTTACCTTTTTATGGGAGCTCATGCCAATCTTCACCAATACTGGAATGTTCACTACAGCATGATGCAGGGCTCTTATTTTCTACGTCACAGAGTATGTAGTGGTGAAAATAAAAATAATTTACTACTCAAAAAATTAAAGGAACACTTTTAATCAGAGTAAAGCATCAAGTCAGTGAAACTTCTGGGATATTGATCTGGTCAGTTAAGTAGCAGAGGGAGTTGTTAATCAGTTTCAGCTGCTTTAGTGTTAATTAAATTAATAACAGGTGCACTAGAGGGGCAACAATGAGACAACCCCCAAAACAGGAATGGTTTAACAGGTAAAGGCCACTGACATTTTCGTTCCTCATCTTTTCTGACTGTATTTTCACTAGTTTTGCATTTGACTGTGGTCAGTGTCAATACTGGTAGCATGAGGTGATACCTGGACCCTACAGAGGTTGTACAGGTAGTCCACCGTCTCCAGGATGACGTCTCCAGAAGATTGCCAGAATGTTTGCTATGTCTCCCAGCACAGTCTCAAGGGCATGGAGAAGATTCCAGGAGACATGCAGTTACTCCAGGAGAGCTGGACAGGGCCATAGAAGGTCCTTAACCAATCAGCAGGACCGGTATATGCTCCTTTGTTCAAGGAGGAACAGGACAAGCACTTTCAGAGCCCTACAAAATTACCTCCAGCTGGCCATTGGTGTGAATGTCTGACTAAACAATCAGAAACAAACTTAATGAGGGTGGCTTGAGGACCTGACGTCCACCACTGGCGCCCTGTGCTTTTCACAGAGGAGAGCAAGTTCACCCTGAGTACATGTGACAGAGGTGAAAAGGTCTGGAGAAGCCATGGAGAACATTTTGCAGCCTGTAACATCATTCAGAATGACAAGTTTGGTGGTGGCTCAGTGATGGTCTGGCGAGGCATATCCCCAGACTGACCTCTATAGGCTAAACAATGGCACCTTGACTGCCATTAGGTATCGGGATGAAATTGTTGGGCCCATTGTCAGACCCAATGCTGGTGCAGTGGGTCCTGGGTTCCTCCTGGTGCACGACATGTTTTGAGAGTATGCAGGCAGTTCCTGGACGATGAAGGAACTGATACCATTGACTGGCCCCCATGCTGGCCTGACATAAATACAATAGAACACCTCTGGGACATTATGTTTCAGTCTATCCGACGCCGCCAGGTTGTACCTCAGACTGTCATGGAGCTCAGTGATACCCTGGTCCAGATCTGGGAGGAGATCCCCCAGGACACCTTCCTTCGTCTCATTAGGAGCATGCCCCAACGTTGTCAGGCATACATACAAGCACATGGGGGCCATACAAACCAATTGGAATATGATTTTGAGTTGCTGCAATGAAATTTCAGCAAAATGGAGTAGTCTGCCGCATCATTTTTTCACTTTAATTGCATTGCATTCCAGAGGCAGATGAAACTGGGTCGTTGATATGGTTTTGCATACACCATTCAAAATGACCCAAAACTTGCAGACTGTTATGATTTTCAATACATTTTTAAGAAATTCTAAGGATTTATGTATTTTGTCTTGACAATTTGTTTGAAATTTTCTGGGATTTCAGATTTGCTGATTTCAGTTTTACTTTATTTTTTTTGTTTTATTTTTATTTGGGACTTGCATTTATTTTTATGACATATTTTTAAATTTACTACATCACCATTTAGTTCCTTTGTAGCACTACCATTTTGAGCTTCAGTTGCTAGAGCCCATTGCTAGGCTCACTGTTACTTGAAGTTATGATATGTGACAATCATTTATGTACAGTATCAAAACCATCAATGCTTGTGATTCTCCATCAAAGATAGTAGATATTCAAGAGACTTAGTGGCGGTATATTTTCAATTTTAAAGAAGCATTAGAACTGAAATTTTCTATTATTTTTGATTGTATGTTTAGCAAATATTTTGACTTTGACAGTCAGGTTTGTTTCGATTTTTTGGTTCTGACCCCAGCAACGTTTCTGTCTACTATCCTCATTTACTAGCTCGTTACCCCTATAGGGGAACCATTTTTGCTTCCTCATAGAACCATCCACATTAAGTTTCCAAAAAGAACCATTATTTATTAAAAATTCCCATGAATAAAGGGTTACAGATTTGTGGAATACCAATGGTTTCCTGATTTTAATAAGACTCTTGCAGCCTACAAGAACACAGGCTAAGTTTCAGATTTCTTAATCTGTCAGTATCCATTAGTCTGCTATACATTAAAGATTTCTGTTTAATCCTCATATTAAGAACATTTTCAAAGCCCAAAGAACCAAATTAATATGCAAAGAACTCCTCCAGGAATGAAATAGTTCTTTGTCAAGCAATGGTTGTACGAGGAACCACACAACCCAGTCAAGTGCCATTTAGGAACCAATATTTTTAAGAGGGTATGACTGATCACAGGTAATGCAACAAACACATTGTTTATTATCAATATCCTTGTAAAATAACTCCTAAAAGAAATTAGAGTGAGGTATGATTATGCATACTCACCCGGATTCTCCATCAAAAGTGATGGTACTAGTGATTATTTCTCAATCATGATTGTTTGTCTGCAATCTGAATTGTTTGCTTGATCTAAGTCAACTAGATACTAAATATATTTGCAACCAAATTCTGAAACATCTCTCTGAGTCTGGGTACACCTGCAGTGTTCGAACATTGTTGAGAAGAGGTAGATGAGATTGGTAATTTTCTTATATATGCCCCGAGACATCTGGGGTCTCATGTATAAATGGTGTGTACGCACATATATGTTGTATTTACCTGTTTCCATGCTCACATCGCGATGTATAAAAACTAAAGTTGGAGTAAAACCATGCACATTCTCATGCCAGCACCACTCATTGCAAACACACTTTTTCGCTCGGTTTTGCAAATTGTCGGCACCCAGCATCAAAGCAGTGCTACTGTTCCTGTGTGGTTTCCCTTACTTTTTTAGATTCACATCCATGATGCGGGCTATATCAATTACAATGAAATTAACTGCATATCTTTTTTAATTTAAGGCACCTGATTGCAATCAACCTGTAACAATATAATAGTGCACGGAATTGCCAAGCTAATTCAAATACCACAGCTGTTGTTACTCTCAGTGCACCACTCAGAGTATTTTAACCAATTGTATCTGAGTGTGGAATCACAGCTCTATAGCAGCCGATCAGAAAGCTCTACGGCGGGTTGTATCAAGAGCGCAGAGGATTATCGGGATACAGTTTCCAGCCCTGGAGCATATTTATAGCACACTCTATGTAAGGAAACCCACTAGCATCTGCATGGATTTCACCCAGCCACTCATTCCACTCCAATCTGACAAAAGCTTTGGAGCCTTTTGAGGCTCAGAAACAGCTTCATCAGAGCTATAAACACACTCCGTCAGTCCACCAAGTGCTCCTGGTAGAACTGTTTGTACTTATAATTACAACTACCTCACTGTAAAATTGCACTACAGCTGTAATATAGCACAACCTGAGCCACTTTATGAGCCATGTGCACTATCTTCACAATATGTACATGTATATTGTACATATGCTTTCATACTGTATATTTTTCATTGTTTTTATCATATTATTATTATTGTTGTTGTTGTTGTTATTTTATCATTTTATAGGAAAATACATTTATGGAGGATTTGCATAAACAAAACTCATTATATCATACAATCACAATAAAGGAATTCAATTAATTTCAATAGAAGAGAGTGCAAATTTACAGATGATGATGACTGGCTTCTGTCAATTTAGATTTCCAAGAGCTATCCTCTTGGAGCTCTGTGCTGTTAGAATACTAAGATGTAAATTTGATATAATTTTTATGATGAAATCCATTAAAGTATGCATTTTACATTTTACAGATAAATCGTTAACTTCATAAATAATGTATGCTGATAATAATTAAACATGTGGAGCATGATGGCACAGCAGTAGCAATGAGCTGGCACACCATCCAGGGATTCTTACTGCCTCACTCTTGATACTTGCTGGGACTGGTGCGACCCTGGATGGATAGATGGATGGATTAATTAAACATGTATCACAATGATTTTTCAATGTTCCTTAAAAGTTTTAGAGAATCGGGGTTAAAAGCTTACACTATGACTGTAGTGTTTGATATTTATCACAGAGCTTATATTGTGGGGATTGGTTATGTGGAGGAAGAAAATGGAAGGACAGGAATTGGGGGTTGATAATTTTAATAGTGACAGTACTGCTACAGTAAATTATTTAATCGAGAGTCACACACATCCCAGCAAGCATCTTGCAGGAGGCAGGAACAATCCCTGGACAGGGCACCAGCTTATTGCTACCACTGTGCCACCGTGTCCCCATGTTTAATACATATTTTAATGCATTTCATCATGAAAATTATATCATAGTATTCTAAAATGTTCAGAGAGCTGTAATATCATGAATGTAGTGTATTACGTGTGGGGGTCAGTGCCTGTGTGCTCCTGTCAGCGTAAAAGAAAGCTCGTTTAAGAAGCATGTAGTAATTCACACAAATAGAACACATAGAATGCGAAGCATTTAACATACTACTTTACTTATGATGGGATTTGAGAAACTCTAGTAAATTAAACATCAGTTTTAAGAAGAAGTTTACATTTTTCTACTTTAATGACAAAATTAAGTACAAGATTAAAGTGGAAATCTTAAGAATAAAGTTGACATTTCAATCTTTTTTCCTTCACTGTGTCCCTGCTTTTTTTTTCTTTTCTCTGTACGCTTATACTCTTTCTTATGTCACTCAGACAGTGGACTATAACTCGCCTTTTCACAGTGACTTTGCTACCTCTCTTTCTTTTTACTTTGGGCACTGTACAACTTTCTGAACTTGAACTTTCGAGTGTTTCCGCCAGTCTGTATCACTCAATCAACTTCCTTTAGTTGTTCATATCACTGCTTAAGCCAACAACTAGTATTCTTTCCTTGCCTCCTCTTCGCATTTGCTGAAATTCTTATTTTTTTCCAGTGCTTTTGCCATTGTCTTTTTACAAAATGCTGAACTTTTTTGAGGCTATTTATATTGGATTCCATATTCAAATGGGCGTAATTCTATGATGAGCTCCGGTGGGGGAGTGGGGGGGGGGCAGTAGGCACGTGCACATATGTTACTTTTCACGCTGACCAGGATTTATGGGGCAGAAATGCACGGAAGTTGGCATATGCACAGTTTTGTGCATCTGAAATTTTTTGTGCATATGCACATTTACACTTTTCTCCGTATGCCATGTTTTAGTGTGATTCTACACACGGCATTATGCATAAGACCCCTGATCTTTAGGCACAGATAAAAAGATATAAATTATTTGAAACTGACAAATATCTTTTCTATGCACTGATCTCCAACTATTCACCTTCACAGTAATACAACATTACAACATTGTAGCAACATTCCAAATTTTGTAAGGATTCAGATTTTACTAAAAGGATAAACACTGTCAGCATGCAGCCTGATAACAGTCTTTTTCTTTAATGTTGGACACGGTAATTCTCATAGACTCAACTGTTGCTTTGAATCACTCAGAATCAGTCTCTGAAAAGTCTTTGCTTAACATCCTTATTGTTGAAATGGAGGCTATATTTTCATGAAAAAATTCGGATTTAACAAAAGAGAATTTCATTTCTCCCAAAATCTCTCTAAATTGTTGAGTGCACTTTTTTTTATTTTATTGATTTTATTGAAATCACACAACATTCCATACAAATAGATCAATTTTTACAAAAATATGATCGAAAACAAATCAACCCCCACCCATTCAGTTACCCATTGACTTAGAATAGGTAAGTTAGGATTCTTCCAGTTGGACAAGATAAGTCTACGAGCTAATAGTGTAGTATAGGCAATTACAGTTGTTTGTCCTTCTCCACTTTAAGCCCATCTGGGAGTACACCAAACACAGTTGTTAATGGGTTAGGAGGGATTGTGACACCAAGGCTATCTGATAGGTATTTAAAAATTTTGGTCAAGAATGATGTTAATTTGGTGCAGGCCCAAAACATGTGGCCTAGTGAGGCTGGAACTTGATTGCAGCATTCGCAGGTTGCTTCTTGCCCTAGAAATATTTTGGACAATTTTAAACAAGACAGATGTGCTTGATATATAATTTTGAGTTGAATAATTGCATGCTTTACACATATGGAGCTCAAGTGAATTCTCTGCATTGCTACCTTCCACTCCTTTTCTGAGATCTTGAGTAAGGGATCCTTTTCCCATTGTCCTCTTGGATCTTTGAAAGGGAGGGACTATAAAATGGTTTTATATATTGCAGACATGCTGTCTGAGTCCTCAAGATTGATCAATATTTTTTCCAGCATAGAGGGAGGTGGGAGGTGAAGAAAACTGGGCAGTTTCTGTTTAACAAAGTTTCTAATTTGAAGATAGTGAAAGAAATGTGTTGCTGGAAACTTAAATTTGGAATGTAATTGTTCATAGGATGCAAAGACGTTGTCTATGCACAGATATCCAAGTGATTTAATCCCAAATGTTTTCCAGACATTAAAAAGTGCACTTTTTAAATCAAGTTACAGGACTTCTTGACACAGCATAGAACAGCATGAACTTGCACAAAAGAAAGCCTGTGTCTCTTCAGCATGTACAGAAGTAATATGATGCATTCCCTCAGTTGCATTGACAATATGCCATTGAATTCATCACTGATGGTAATTAGCATCATGTGAGAGTTTCTTCGCTACACTCTTCAGGGTCCTCACTCCATGCCACAAGCAAGAAAGAGACATTCTTGATTTTACACATGAAAAACAATCAAAAAATATAGACATGGACTGATTTATTTCAGAGTTTGCCAAAGGAAATGAAACTTGGCCTGGTAATTTAAATAGGGATGTATGAATTTATTTCTTTACCTTGAAGTCCTTTAAACTTAGTTCTTTATGTTAAGTGTCAAGTTTTTTTGTCTTATACTCATTTGTCTAAGTGAAAAAATGGAATTGTTGTTTTTAATGTTAAATGTCTTTAGATAAATGAAGTTGAAGGAAAATTCATTTTACTATTGCAGATTTACGTGTTTGAAAGTGTAGTGTAGTGTAGTGGTTAAAGCTTTGGACCTGAGGTTGTGGGTTGTAATCCCACTACTGACACTGTGTGACCCTGAGCAAGTCACAGGAACTGCCTGTGCTCCAATTGGAAAAATCAAAATTAATGTAACCAATTGTATCATAGATGTTGTAAGTTGCCTTGGATAAAGGTGTCAGCCAAATAAGTAAATGAAAGTGGCCCAAATGATAGCTTTACCTTATTGTATATCACAGCTTTATACATAGCATTTCAAATTACATAGTTCCAAAAAATTGTTGCCAGTACTACATGTGCTCTGAAACCTTAGTCTATATTTCTGTAAATGTCTTACTTAATTTTCTACTTGATAATGATATATAGTTCTATAATCAATTTCTCAGCATTACATCTCATGTTAACAGACAAAAATACAATCTAATGCTTTAATTCATTCTGGCACTCTTAGACCTGAAACTGTAGCACCCTCTCTTGGAGAAAAGTTGCTATACTGCAGGTCAAAGACACAAATTCTGCAATTTGCATAAACACATTTTTGCACGTTCTATTTTGCTTGTAAAAATATAATGTTTTAACAGAATATTCCATTGTTGTAGAGGCACACAGAAAGGTTTTTAACTTGCTGTTGACTGATTTTTATGTTAAATTTAGTTGTCTTTAAATATGATCTATGTTTACCATTTATCTACACTGCTGAAAGTTTAAACAAGACACAGTTGAAGAAAGAGGGTTTCCAGAAATTTACAAAGTGATAATTGTGGAGATTTGTGGAGATTTCCAAGGAGATGCTTGAATTAGTTGTTTACCAATCATATTGAAACAATATAACCTCTGCTGCATAAACGTGAGACTAAAAGCAGACAGATCCAGAAGAAGAAATGTTTAAGGTTAATAAGCAATATTAACAGAGGGAACATAAGACAAGCAGTTAGAGTGAGCACAGGAAAATCCCAAAACAATAGGAGGAAATCTGTAGTGGACATTTAAGGGGCACAAGCGGCAAATGGGATCAGCTGACCAATATATTATGGGGGCATGGAATTAAAATTAATAATGCGGGATTTTGATCATTTTGAAAATTCACAAACTGGAATGAAACAATACTGAAAGAAAGGACCATGAGGGATGTGATTCCTTGACACTATTAAAGACATGGCAGTAATGAGGTTGTATGTCCTTTCCTATATACAGGAAAGGTGAGATGATGATGCCCAAGAATTTCAATGAGACAGCCAAGGGAGTGCACGGCCACTCAATGTAGTGCATGGCAGAAGCCAGACTGATGGTATATTGAATATAATGGAAGGAGTCCAGATTTTTGACTAATTTGTTTTATTATCAGATATGGTACATATGTGTCATCATCTTACTAGTCTCTTGCCAAGCTCGTTTATCTGTTTTTCGAAGGCTTGTGAGATGGTCCAGTAAAAAGCAAGAATCTCTCCCTTTAAGAGGCATTCTCATCTAAATGTTTAGAAAAAGCAGTAGTTTGAAATGGGAATCTGATGAGAAACAATGAAAATTAAAACATTAAATGACGAGAGTAATCAAAATATAAATTTAGGGAAACTGTGATAAATGAAGCACATATGAAATGCACAGCTACATTAAAATTCAGTCTCTAGATCTGGGCGGTATTACAGATGAGCTGTGGCTGGTCACAGCAGCAGCAAGTGGAGCACGGCCGATCCTGGATGACCTACCTAACTCCTGCTCTGAAGATCACACTGGATTCACCAAGGAGAAAAAGGATTGACGATGGGACCTCCTCAGCCTATTTTGACAATTGCGCTAAATTTATGGATGGTAACTGCTAGCCATCCCCATCCCTGGTGTGTGGAGCAAAATTCATGGTGGTGTAATGGGTTGTAGAAACACTGGCATGTCAAAAACTAAGTAATGACACCAAAGAAGGTTGGTGAAACACTGCTCTAGATATAAAATTAATGACAAAAAAACCCAACCCAAATGAACACAATAACTCCACTCTGCCTTACAGTTTTGTTAAACAGAATCAAAAATTAACCAAACAGAACAAAATAGTCAAGCTCAAAACAACTAATTTCATGGTAGCATGGTATAGAAATAATATGGGTACAAAAAATGGCAAAATACTCGTAAATGGAAATATTTCAGTAGCTTTGCAGCTATCAATTGCCTTCAGAGCTTCATTCATGTCATCAATGATTACATGTCCCTACGTATATAAAATATTGAGATGGGCTAGATACTGCCAAAATATTGTAGTTGCAGACGCAGTTTATATGATCGTTTCATCAATGGAGCCATGGATTAAAGTCAGGAAAAAAATACATTTGCTGGTCTTTGTTGGACAGATTAGAATTTTTGTTTGTCTCCCATACAATAACCTTATGGTCTTTAAAACTGAGAAATTTTAATATTAATGGCCACTGGCAGGATAATTTTTGATTATTCAAATAGATTACATGAGAACCCCCCACTTCAGGTACAGAATCACACAAATATTAAACTTCTTTATTGGTCTTCAGAGTGAGACCTTCACTATCCAGATTGTGTCCTGATATTTAAGGAGATTAAATATGACAGTTGTATGTACACTGGTCAAAAAATGAAGGAAACAATCATCACAGTATAACACCAAGGGATATCAATCTGTGCAGTAAGGAGAATACTGTAAGTGATTGTGAATCAACCTCACTTGGTTTAGTGCAAATGAAAGTGACAACAGCTGCACTGGAGATGCAACAACAAGACAACTTCCACAAAGGGAATGGATTTACAGGTGGTGGACACAGAGTATTTCTCTCTCATTATCCTTCCTGACTGATTCTTCTTAGTTTTGCATTTTGCGAGAGTCCTTCTCACTACTAGTAGTATGAGGTGGAACCTGCAGCCAATTCCGGTTGCACAGGTAGCTCAGTTCATCCAGGATGGCACAAGAAGGTTTGCTGTGTCCCTGCACAGCGTGGAGGAGATACCAGGAGACGGGCCTACAATTAAACAGCATTTTACAGATCTTTCTTATTTCAAAAAGATGTTGCAAAAAGCTCAAACTTTCTTGTAGAGTTTTTTGAAAACAGATTGTGAGAGATTCATTCTTTCTTGAAGGATTATGAGTAAATTGGTGAGATGACAGAACCTCTCACTAGAAAAACAAAAAAAAAACACTCAAAAAAAATTCCTTTTAAGAGGCATGGCCAAAAACTTTAATAAAAGTGCAGTATCAGCAGTTTAGCTGATACGAAACAGTGGAAATTAGAACATGAAATAATAGAGCATTAAAATAAATTAATTTAATGAGGGCAGTTGTAATAAGTGAAGTACACATGAAATACAAGATAAAATTACAGCGAATTCTAAAGTGCAAATGGTAACAACACGAAAAAAGAAAAAGGAAAATTACAGTCTTAAATACTATGGGTATTATCTTGTTAACAGATGCAACTAATTACTGCAAGTCCAGTGTGGAAGATGAGAGATGTTCCAAAGATGGTACATACAATGCAAAAAATGACATTCTATTGAGAACATGAACTCTCTGTAATAGTGAAGAAGAAGAACAGTCAAGGGATACCTGAGTAAACACCAGTAAAGGCATTCATGCAAATCAAGGAGACAGTGTTTGTGAGTAGAAATTACCCTCAAAATGCAGTGAGACTAGCAGAACAACTACTTGGCAAAAGGGGAAAAAGGTGGACACTAGGTGCTCTATCAAAAAATAACAATATGTGATGTGGAAAATAGATGATGGGGAAACTAGTGGTGGACCACAACATGAGTGCCAACTTTAAAATCAAGAGGAAAGGGTGCTGTGGATACTCGACTAGGTTACAATAGAAGGTGTTGCAGGTGGCACTGACATGCTGTAGAAAGAGAGATAATCTCAGCTTCTGAATGTATGTATGAAATTTAAACAAAATTATTTATTGATTGATAGTCTTGTACATATTAGTAAACTGCTTAAAATACTTACAACTGGTATGCCCACTTAAAATTAATTTTGTAGGGCATTCCAGCAGTGCATCATCATTGCCAGTTTCTGAGAACCACCAAATAGAATAACAGTCTGTTGTACCTCTGGATCTTTCTGGTAGTGAAGTCTAGAAGAGTAAAAGAATATGGCACTTGTTAAACACAAACTACTTTATTTTACATGATTAACCCATTGCCGTATGTCGCTTTTGCGTAATATGTAGTGAGCTATGGACATTCCAATTGGAAAAACAAGGATGTAGAGCAGGGGTAGGCAACGTCGGTCCTGGAGTGCCACAGTATGTGCAGGTTTTTGTTCCAACCCAGTTCCTTAACGAGAACTCAATTATTGCTGATGAAGCACATGTTGCTTAAGTGACATTTTAATGCTTCATTTTAGTGGTCTCGCTTGTTAAGGTTCTCCAACCTTAATTGCTTATTTCAATCTTAAACTGCTGCATTCAGTGTTTTAATTGCTCCTTATTAGCAATAAGATGTAAAACAGGGGTAGGCAATGTCGGTCCTGGTGAGCCGCAGTGGCTACAGGTTTTCATTCAACCCAATTGCTTAATTAGAAACCAATCATTGCCAATCTCAGATTTTATGGCTTGTTAGTCTGTGCAATGTAAGGCTTTTATATCGTAGATTTTTTTCCTTTCCAAGGATATCATCCAAATGATTTGAAGCCTAAAACAGATCATTTTCAGTCTGTCACATTTTTCTATTAAATGTTTTATTAAATCAAACCGTGCATGATGAACACACACAGATGTAATTGGAAAAAAGCTAGCTGGAGAACTGCTGGCTGCTTTGTCTTTTACATCTTATTGCTAATAAGGAGCAATTGAAACACTGAATGCAGCAGTTTAAGATTGAAATAAGCAATTAAGGTTGGAGAACCTTAACAAGCGAGACCACTAAAATGAAGCATTAAAATGTCACTTAAGCAATATGTGCTTCATCAGCAATAATTGAGTTCTCGTTAAGGAACTGGGTTGGAACAAAAACCTGCACATACTGTGGCACTCCAGGACCGACGTTGCCTACCCCTGATGTAGAGTATTATCCATCCATTTTCCAACCCGCTGAATCCGAACACAGAGTCACGGGGGTCTGCTGGAGCCAATTAAAGCCAACACAGGGCACAAGGCAGGAACCAATCCCGGGCAGGGTGCCAACCGACCGCAGGACACACACAAACTAGGGCCAATTTAGAATGGCCAATCCACCTAACGTGCATGTCTTTGGACTGTGGGAGGAAACTGGAGCGCCCAGAGGAAACCCACGCAGACACGGGGAGAACATTCAAACTCCACGCAGGGAGGACCCGGGAAGCGAACCCAAGTCCCCAGATCTCCCAACTGCGAGGCAGCAGCGCTACCCACTGCGCCCCGTGCCACCCGTGGAGTATTATATTTTTAAAATATTAAGTGAACCAAACAGTCGGTGCATTTGAAACAGCTCTGTTTGTATGTACATTTTACATGTAATGACGTACTGGCTTATCTTTTTATAGGTGTTTTTGTCAAGGGAGAAGAAAACCAAGAAACTTGACAATCAAAAGTTTTCTTTTATAAATACATGTACTGTTTCAACTACATACCTTGTAATATGTGAGTATAATTATCTTTACACAAAGACATCCAGGTTAAGTGCATTGGCGATCCTAAACTGTCCCTAGTATGTGTTTGATGTGTGCATGTGTGTGCCCTGCCCAAGGTTTGTTCCTGCCTTGTGCCCTGTGTTAGCTGGGATTGGCCCCAGCAGACCCCGTGACCCTGTGTTAGGATATAGCGGGTTGGACAATGACTGACGACATTTAATTTGTAGAATACAGGTACTGTAGCGATTAAGAAGAGTGGGAAACACAAATGTTTTTTGAAACGTGGTGCTCAACAGACACTGGTTTTGTTGTAAAAAAACAACTGTTTAACCCCTCTTCATCCTGCTGTTTCGGGTCACTAGGCACAGTTTTTAAATAAACTCGCTATCCTGTTTTGCGCCTCTTTACACGGAGGTCTTACGGAAGGAGTGCGCAGTATTAGTGTATGATGAACCACTAGCAAGGCATATCGTACGGTAACAAGGATTTGCAATTCCCTGGTCAGAGCACACACGCATCACATACCTTTTTTTACTTTTGTATGGGGGTTCGCGGTCTATGAAAGAGATCATCAGTATCCTGCTTTTTAGATTATTTTATGTCCCCCGAGTACTGTTTCAAACTTTTTCACCATCCTTTGCCATTCGTTAGATTATTTTCGTGCTCCTTCTTTACTGCAGCCGACACGATGAAAACCGACTTCGTTCAAAATTTCTCAATATAGTTCGCACACACAATCGCGCGCGTGTCTCAGACAACGACAGTGTCGCGGGCTCTTCTCTCCGGTTTAAGGCTTTCGAGAAATTGGTCTTTGGCCTAGCCTTGCAGTGTGTGGCATTCACAGAATGCAAACGATTGACGCATTGGGTTAAAAAAACTTCCAGTTAATTTAAAATTTTGATTTGGAAATCCTGATAAAAATTTTTTTCCAATATTAATAAAAGGATATATTTCCATGAAATGTACCTTGCTATCTGGAGGCGCAACAATAACACCTTTAAAAGTTGTATTTCGTATTTATTTGGGGGGGGTAATAATATACCATTGCTTAACACTGAGCCCACTTCCAGTGATACTCTTTAAATAAGTATCATTGAAATATCATATATTTTATATTTATTTACATTAATAGAAGGGAGAAAGTGCAAAAAACTACCCAATGGAGCTGTGGCATTCTAACAATAATCTTCTGATCTCTTGGGAAACTGATAATGTTTATAATTTATTTTGGTTAATATGCAGTGGGATTTTGGGCAACAAGCTTTGTTAATTAGCTGAATAAAAGAGGAGGGCAAGAAACGCATTCTCTCATTTTAAGTATACATAGATCTATTCTGAAAACAAGGTAAGGTAAATGTTGTTTTTTTTTAGTTGTGTATTAATTTCTTTGTTTTTTCTTTTAAATAAAATATGTCTGTTAACTTTTCTTTTTCTTTTAAATAAAATATATACATTGGGTACAGAAACTGCTTAGAAATATATGTAAACATTGTGTACTCACACTTAAAAGTGTATCGGTCGTAAAGTGCTTAAAAGTTTACTGATTATGAGAGGTATGTCTAAATTTTGGAGTGTTTCGTTTTACCTTTACCAATTATATCGAATATATTTAGGTATGTCTGTGAAATATCTAGCTTTGTCTTAGTTATGAGTTAATTATAATAGTTAAATTGAAATGAACGCTGATTTTTCTAAAGAAAGGCCATTGAACCAAACTTTCAGTTTGAATCCCAGACCCTACGCTGTCTATTTGCAGGTTTCTAGTTCACTTACCACGTCTCGATCCACATGAGGTACAATACATGCAGGCTAATGGACTCTGCATGAGTGAGAGTTCAGAGTTTGTTTTTCATTTTGTGCCCAGTAAGGTCGAGATTGATCTGGATTATGCCAAATTAAAAATAATGGGGATAGATAGAAAAATAAAATTATCATTTTATTTCTTTAATTTAATTGAACGGAGGTGCAGGTCACATTTGAGACTTCTGCATATTATTTAACAAACACAAGCCACAGTCGAGCAGTAAAAGACGTTTCAACGAAAATTATTTTTAGCAATTTTTTTCAACCAAAACAAAGAAAACAGTTTTCTACATTAATGGAAATGGAGATTGCTAACGTTGCAAACAGATAATAATATTGTAACGTATTAGGTATATAGGAGATAACGAAAAACAAATCAAATTGAAGTTAAAATAAAAATTTCAATTAATGATAATATAACAACTGTTTTTAAGCCCCTTTGTGGTAAACATGAAAATGACCGTCTTTCATGGTGTGTTGTGATAAGTCTAATATCATTTTAGCTGTGTCAAATTCTCTTTTGTGGAGTGTTCCATTGAAATACTGTGCGCGAGACGCATTGTTCTTTCTTGGTCGATTAGGATATTAACGTTTAAATTCATAATAATTCACAGGTCTAACAAATCCACTAACGCGTAAGTGCTTAAGAACTAAGAGAGAGAAGCCAATTGACAGCGTGAACATGAATTCGGTCTGGGGACAGCCTACACTAAAAACCACAATTAACCGTTAATCACCCTTATCGCTTTGTCCGTTTTTTTAACACACCGTAGTCAATACGAAGTAGTGAATAGCGGAAACATAACGGTCAGTCAAGCCGGAAAAGAACATCATCAGCTAGGTTCGGCTTCACGATGTAGTGGTAAATAAGAGTATTGCTACATCAGATTAACTTTCCTGCTCCCTTAATTTTGGAGGAAAGGATTTCGGACACTTTCGTCTATTTAAGCTGCACCTTATAAAACGACTGTGTGCTGTCAGTGGCCATAACACGTTTCGTTAATTCACGCCATAAGCTACTCTTCGGTGCAACTCCAAGCTTCCAATTTATGCCATCTTCGTTCCGCGGTTTAAGATGCTACCAGCGGAAATTAAAACAGCAGCCTTTTTCGAAAACGAACAGTGAGCGTTTCACTCATACCTTTCTCACTAGTTTCTCGGTGTGTCCTTTCGTCCCTTTCTCGAAGGCCTGCGAGAAGATCTCTGAGAAGGGAAAACATCTCACCGGCGAAAGAAAACCCACGGTTACATCACTGAATGAAAATTTCACTTGGACAGGTGTAACGACTAATGCATCCATCCCCGCTGCTCCCACACGCAGGGTCGTGTTATCAGTATCATAGACCCCCGGTCAAAGTAGTGTGCAGGGGTACCTGTTTTTTGGAGTCCCTATGATACTGGGGCCCCGTCCAGTAGCCACTGTGCCCATACGTTAAGACGGCCCTGCGTAGTTCTCCGCCACATAAAGCTCAAACCTCCAACTCCCTGCCTGCATGCACAGACTCTCAGATGCCTCTTCACATATTTTTTCTCTTGTGCCGACAGTGCAATCGGCTCAAATAACAAAGCAGGCTTCTGACTGGCAGTGTGTGTTTTATTTGAGGCTGGCTATAAATATTAGTGTTTTTGATTTCATTATTACTAGGGTGTTGTACCGTGTTAGCCATTATGAATGTAGAGAAAAGCTTTTTGCATACGATTGAGTGTAAGAATAAATCACTGTTCGACTGTGCTTAATATGCCGTCAAGACATATTGGACTGTTACGCAGGTAAAGGTCTGTCTGTAGTGCCTGGAATATTTGTGTTCACTGAGAATGGAATCCATATATGTCGCAAATTTAACTAAAAGTAATAACTATTTAATGTGTTGCAGATAACCACCTGAAACATGAACAATCTGGTGAATTCTTCGACCTTAACTTCGCCCCTCACTTTGGAAGGCTTCATTGTACCCGAGGAGTCACGTGCCCCTCTTTTTATTATTACATTTTTTATCTATATTATTATTTTTGTTGAAAATGTAATCATCTTGTTTGTTATTATTTCTCACAGGAGCTTACATGCGCCAATGTATTTAATGTTATGCAATATGACTGTCTGTGATTTGATTGGAAGCACCGCTTTAATGCCTAGATTGATGTCGGATTTCTTGCGAGACGTGAGACTTATCTCATTTGAAGCTTGCATAATTCAGGCATTTTGCATCCATATGTACTCCACTACTGCTCAGTTCATCTTAGTAGTGATGGCTTTTGACAGATATATTGCTATATGTAGACCTTTACGTTACAACGCCATCATGACAACCAAAACTACTGCAAAACTTTGTTCTCTTGCATGGGGCGGTGCGTTTGTCTTAATTGTAATTTTACTCGCGCTTACAATACGCCTCCCAAGATGTAAATCATTAGTAGTTCATGCATATTGTTTCAACGGAGCTCTGTTTGTTCTGTCATGTGCTGACACAACCATCAATAACATTTATGGTCTATTTGTTTCTTACTTTATAACTGGCTTATCTTTATCGGTCATGGCCTGGACTTACGCCAAGATACTAATTGCATGTTTATTCCAAAGTCAGCATAACTGTAAAACTAAAGCTATTCACACGTGCGCCACTCATTTAGTAAGTTATATTGTATTTGAAATTACAATTTTATTTGCTGTGATGGCTCTAAGATTTCCAAATATCACTCCTAATGCAACAAAAGCAATGGGCACGTTAACCATAACAATACCACCTTGTCTCAACCCAGTTATTTACGGTATAAACACAAAAGAAATCCGTAATAATATTTTGAAAATTTTCAAAAATAAAATAATGTCAAATAATAAATAGCATTGAAACAATGCAAAGATTTTTAAATTGCTTGCCTTTGATAAATGCCAAGTTTGTCCATATCTAGGGATGACATGTCTAAAACAGGAATAGTTCCTCTGTATAAGGGACTCTCCGTACTAAACCTCTAATACTGTGTGTGAGCAGGGGAAGAATAAAATATTAGGTTATGCCCATGCACGCAGAACATTGCACATCACGAAAATGTTAATGCAGTTACGGTAATTTTGATATTTGTACAGCTCGCCTGTCTATATATACGTTATACAGAGGAATATGTCATTTTTCACAAGTCTGTATTTCTAACACACTGGAAAAAACTAAATTATATTCCAAATTTTTAAATTAAAAGTGTTAACATTTTCCTTTGTATTATAGTTATAAAATATTTTGAGCCATTGACTTCAGGTCTAGACTCCTCAGCCAGTGTGTCCATAGAAATTACCCTAAGGCACTATTATTGTTTCAAGTGATCACCCATGATGTTGACGTAAAATTGCATTACAATAAACACAGTGAGTTTGAGCAGTCATTTTTCGTTGTCACTTTCCTTTTACCAAAATTAATAGAAAATACTCGTTTTGCAGTTTATTTACTGTATTTCATTAATACGAGGGACGTTCAAAAAGTTTCCGCACTTTTCTATTTTCGTTGGAAACGGTGAAGGCGGGAGGAGTGGGCATTAAAAAGTTGGTACGACGCTGGGAAAATTGTATCACAAATGAAGGTGACTATGTAAAAAAGTGATGTCATTTGTTTTCGAAATTCTTAATAAGTAGAGTTAAAAAAGTACGGAAACTTTTTGAACGCCCCTCGTAATTTGTACAAACCATACAATCAAACCTATTATCCTTAACATTAGAAATCCGTGAAAAATATGTTTGAAGTATCTTTCATAATGTGACAAATCTACTTCTGAAAAGAATATGTTCCTTTAATACATAAGTAAACTATTTTATTATTCACAGAAAAGCTAAGTGTTTTTTATATGCTGATCCGTCAATGAAGAGTGCATGAATATTATTTGTTTAAATGTAGTCATCTTTAACGAAAATGTAACTCAAATCTGAACACAATAAACTAGTTACAAAATAAGGATAAGTTCATTTTTTAAACAAAACGGATAACCAGCTGAGAATTGTTTTTTTCACATTATGATAAATGTTTTTGATAAGAATTTAATCCAAACTTTTAAAACATGCTTAATTAAATTGTAAAAATTACAGAAAAACACAGCAGCTTTATTAACTGTTTTTATGTAACACTGCTAAAACATATTCACAAAGTCAAGTTGTTTTTTTATATTTTTTTAGGCACTGTTTTGAAAAGATTGATATACTCGTCATTATTTTAATATTTTGGTTGTCAAACATTGTTAAAATTGAAGAATGTTAACTGAAAATTTCCATTTGCATTGTCAAATATACATGGATATTAATAAAATTTTTAAAGAAAATGTGAGTGGATGAAACCTGAACACCTGTGCATGTATGTGACTGTTAGTAATTAAAAATAAAAGATTTTTTCAAAAGTCTTTAATATGATGATGTATGACTTTCAGATGTTTTTATTTACTGCGGTGGGTTGGCACCCTGCCCAGGATTGGTTCCTGCCTTGTGCCCTGTGTTGGCTGGGATTGGCTCCAGCAGACCCCCGTGACCCTGTGTTTGGATTCAGCGGGTTGGAAAATGGATGGATGGATAGTTTTTATTTATCTTTATTACAGTGCTATTAATATTTTCAGCATGAGTGGAGCGAACTTGTGTATGTTTCATTTCTGAATCTCTTTGTTTTTTGGTTATTTAACTGTGTCCACATACTTGGAAAAACTTCACCACCTTTTCCAATGGGTGTGGGAATCTACTAGGGCTGTGCTTTGTCTCCAATCCTGTTTGTGATTTTCATGGACAGAATATCAAGGCACAGCCTGGGAGGGAATGGAGTCCAGTTTGGTGTCCTTAGAATTATGTCACAGCTTTTTGCAGATGACATGGTCCTGCTGACTTCATCGACTTGTGAACTCTAGCACGCTTTGGCATGCTGTGTGAAAAAGTGTGAAGCACCCAGGAAGAGGCTCAGCACCTCCAAGTCTAAGGCAATGGTCTTCAGTAGGAATAAGGTTGACTGTCCTCTTCAAGTGTGAGGGGAGTTACTGCCTCAAGAATGCGAAACTTTCCATTTACCAGTCAATCTACGTCCCTCCTCTCACTTATGGTCATAAGCTTTGGGTAATGACCGAAGGAATGAGATAGCAGATGCAAGTGGCTGAAATGTTTGGCAGGCCGCAGTATCCTACCCGCCTTTTTGTTTATGAACAATGCCTTGTTGAAGATAGTGATGAATTAACAAGGACTTCCATGTCTTCCTGAAAAGACATAGGGTTTGTTTCTCAAGAGCAAGTAAAAAAAATAAGTCAATCGACTTTACGAATCTGGGATGGATCAGAGGCTCAAGATGTTTAGAAATGAAAAAGTTATGCTTCATTACAATTAAATCAAATATAAAGTAATACTTTGCTTCAGACACATTAGCCATAGGTAAATGAATAGTAAATGCTATGAGTGGACCACAGAGAGGTACAGGATAACTGGTAACATGTTGAACTGAAAATCAATTATTTAGATAGTGTTTCTCATGACTATTGGTTAAACAAATAAAAATAATTAAATCAGTCAGCAATTGAAAAAAAGTTGAATGCTGCACCTGTAAATGAACTCTAAAACATCAAAAACTATCTGGAAGGTAGCAGTGACATCTGCTGGCTAAGGTCAGATTTTAAATCCTCTTGATTCTAGGTTCAGTCCTTGTGTCTGATCCTTTGCAAATCACGTTCTCCCTCTTTCTCTCTGTTTAAATATATATATAAGTTCAGTTATAACACACCTAAACAAAAACTAAAGAATGATGCACTTTGTGCTGATTCACATTGTGTCGATGTATATATGTGTGACCGGGAAGAAGTTTACTCAAAATTTATTGGCATCCTATATTCAACTGCATGGTTTTTTTTATCAATTCTTAGCATATTGTAATCAAGACAGCACTCTTAACACTCAATCATTTGTAATTGCCAAATGGTGCAGCATGTACTCCTCAGGCATTTCTAATTTCCAATAGTCTTGCTAATAGCTAAGGCAGCCTCACAGCTCTCACCCTCATGTGAGATGGGACCATTTGAAGCTTCAGTGAACAAAATTAAAAGAGAAATCAGAAGTTTCTAGTATTGAATATTTCAGATTTACATGAGAAATTAAACCTTTAAAAGAAAGAGCCACTTCTTCTCAGTGATTTTTCATTAAGCTCAAAAACAATGCTGGCTTCAAAGGACTTCCTACAGGAGGTTAGAATACAGTATATGCAAAGTCATGAAAGAACCATTAAGTGAGAAGATGAGGATGAACTCTATAGTGAATGTTGTGTAATAGACAGTGGCGTAGTGGTAGCACTGCTGACTCGCAGTTAGGAGTCCCAGGTTCGCTTTCCGGATGCTCCCTGCGTGGAGTTTGCACGTTCTCCCCGTGTTTGCATGGGTTTCATCTGGGTGCTCCAGATTCCTCCCACAGTCCAAAGACATGCAGGTTAGGTGCATTGGTGATTCTATATTGTCCCTAGTGTGTGCGTGTGTGCACGCCCTGCGGTTGGCTGGCGCCCTGCCCGGGGTTTGTTTCCTGCCTTGTGCCCTGTGTTGGCTGGGATTGGCTCCAGCAGACCCCCGTGACCCTGTAGTTAGGATAGAGAGGGTTGAATGATGGATGGATGTTGTGCAATATAAGTGACGTGTATGTGTATCCAAAACCCAGGATTTGATAACAGAGCAAAAATTATGGAAAGAATAATTCTAAAAATCCATAAGAAGAATTCTTCATTTATTAATAAAAATAGAAGCTTGACCATGACAGCCCATTGTTTCTTAAGGTTCTAATTGATGCCTCTCAATTAATTTTTATATTTATTTAAATATACAGTAGATTAACTCAGAGGATTATATAGACTACCCAAATGCAATTTCCACAAGATGTACTGTACATTTATGGTTTACAGAAGACTTTTTATCTCACTAAAGACATCCTGTCAAGTTATTTGGTTAGTCCACCCTGTACAAGAGTGCAACATTCTATCCAGGTTGTAATCTTCTTTCATATTCATAATCTCCTATATATGTCCTTCATAAATATCCTACAAACAATTTGCTATTCTTCTTTTAAGATAAATGTATTTGACGAATTACATATAGGGTCAAAGAAAAAAAGAAACTTCAGGCATTTTTTAAAATGTGCAAACATTTTAGCATTGAAACTCAGCATTTGAAATGAAGCAACATTTCTCATGCACTTCTACTTTGACATTGTTGGTTTTTAAACATGTATTTGATTTTTGGTTATTGTATTTTTGGCTTTTTGAACCTTGATTATACTTCTTATTGTATTTGTCAATTTATTGGATTTGTTTGTTTTAGATTTTGTCTTTTTGGGAAAAATCTATTTTTGCTTCTTTTTCTTGCTCTGCCTAGTTATCCTTTTTGTATTCTCTAATTAATATTTGAATATGAAAAACCTTTGCTTGTATTTGTCTTGAAACAAGCTTTTTTTTTTTTTTTACCATTTTTCCTCTCCACAAATTTGGGCATTTTCAAAAAAATATTTGCTATTTCAAAAATGTATCCCCATTTGTAGGCCTGTGTGGACAGAAGGCATGATGGTTGAATTTGGGGTTAGGTGTCACAGTGGTTCACAAGTTCAGACCTGGAGGACCACTTTAGCTGCAGTTTTTCATCCCAAACTGTTTCACAATCAGTCAGTCATTTCACCTTGAATTGAGCTCATTGTTTAATTTAATTACACATTTATTATTTTTTATTTTCTTATTTTGCATTAGTGCAGTAGCAAATCAGTAGCGCAAGGTTTACATTTATAATAAATTGAGAAACATCTAGATCAGCAGAGCATCTAGAACAGTAAACTCTCTTTTGTCATTTTCCTACTAATTCACCTTTTTAGCTTCCTTAATTCTCTTCTGACACGTTAAACTCAGCCCCATTGTTTTTGGACTCAAATAATAATGCTGCATTTAAAAAAATACACCAAATCATTAACTTCCTCATTGATGTCAACTGCACGGATTAATGAGGTACCAGAACATTCTATTAGTAAATAGGAAAACACTATCTCCTTGATCAAGTCATGGCTAACAGTGAACCCTTGATTTCAAATTTTACACTTTTCTAATAGATTTCTTTTTCAACCAAGCATGTAGGCTCTTGGGACCTGTCAATGACTGATTGTTCCATCAGTTCTATTTAATCCACTTTCTTAAATAGTTCCGGGGTGGGTTGGGTTTTGGGTGGGTCACCAGTGGAAATATGAAAATCTGTTTTCCTTTTTGTTGCCCTACTATTTGTTTTTGATTTCAATAAAAATTTGGTTGCAAAAACAAAACCTTCACAGTACAGTTTTTTTGTCATTAAAATGCTGAATTGCACCCAAAATCACATTGGAATGTTTTTCTTTCTTTTCACAAAAATGGCAGAATTGCTGCATCACAGCCAAACCTGTCCACAACCCAAACCCACCACCACCACTTTCTTGAGCATTCTAATTCAACTGCATACAATTTGACAGACAGTCTATTATCTACTAAATGATGGGGTGGTTCAACTTTTAAATGATACCGCAGTCTGTTTTCTTTGTTTACCATTTTCTGTATTTCGTCATTTTTTTTAAATGTATTTATTTGTTTTTTGTAAAGATGTTTTTGAATCTTGAAAATTTTAATGTTGTAATTTTGGATACATAGTGTAATTTCTTTACCAACTATTATGTATTCTGGCAGTCTGCTCTTCAGAATGATGTATAGGCCATAGGTCTTCAAAAATGGGTATGTATGCTGTGGATATAATTTTAAAACAGTAAAAGTGGAGGAAAATAATCCTTTTTGTTATTGTTTTGGTAAAACAAGAAATATTATCTGAAGACATTTCATAACATTTTATTTATGAGTACTCCTTGCATATTCATTGACGTTTGTTTAATGTTTTGAAGTTTATTCAAACACCTATTGAACTAAAATAACATTCAAAGTTAATTTTGTGATAAAAACTTTACTGAATTTTGCAACATGCAGTATTCAGCTGTAATATATGTATACAACATAACTAATTGTCATTAAAATTCCAAAAGAGAAATGTCTGATATTTATTTTGAGGGGAAGAACATGATGTTGAATGAAAGGTGATTAAGTTGTAGACAGTTAAATTATTGGAGCAGAAAATGGACAAAATGAGGCTGAGTTTAGATGCCAGGACATGAAACAAAGAATGGTGTAAGGCTGCAGCTACTTCAGACCCGCTAGTGTGCTCATTAGTAAACAACAGCAAGAATACCAGGAGTATTGGAGTGAAAATAATGATAAGAATGATGAACATCTTAAAAATAAAGACAAAAACATTAAGGTAACTATATGTAACATAATTAAATATTTACTAATAAACATGTAGAAGTCCAGTTCTGTCTTGTTTGAATACACGGAGACTGGAAAATAACAGCTTATTTAATTAAGTTAGGAGTCCAATTAAAAGTAAAGTTGGTTGGGATGAAAACCTGCAGCTACAGTGGCCCTCAAGGACTGGAGAACCACTGGCCTAGGATGAGACCTGTTCATAGGCCCTAGACCTGTGCATACTGTGTATTTGGTTTTGAAACCTGTATTCCCTTTTTGCTTTTTAAGAGGCAAGTGTAAACAGAGAGAGCTGGTAGGAGTAGAAAGTGAACAAACAGGTGAGCAACTGACTGCTGACTCTTTCATTTTGTTAAGTCAACAGTACATTTCCTTGCAAAAATATTTCAGGGAATATTTTCAAGGTGGTTCCTGCCCATTTATCATGTTTCCCACGTACTGCCAATCCTTACCACTCAAAAAAAAACTTCTCTATAGATGCAATACTTTTTAGATCCTGCAAATGATTATAATAGTTAAACCAAATAAAAGTTGATTGAGACTGTATCATTCTGTATCTTCAGATTCCTCATGTATAGGGTATTTTTCCTTTTCAAGGTAGCTTCCTGCATGCTCTATAAACTACTCAAACACCTACAGCAGTTATTCTTTGACATCATCTTTAAGGCAGAGGCTATGGATTACTTCACCTCTTCATCAGAAGAAAATTTCCTTCCTTTCCATTTTTAAAAAACTTACACCACCCTAATACCATTGACATATTCATTACCTGTGTTCCATATGCTTTATTTAACATATCAATAGTCTCTTGGGCACGTTTAACAAAGCAGGAGTTAAACCGTTGGGTGTGTGAACTCAAGAAATAAAGTAGCCAGTCGTACTCTATCGCCACATGGCTTTGACCTTGATTCACACACAACCAAACAGTTGCAGCATACATGAGATACTACAATCATTCTCCAAGCCTTCAGTAAGCCTTGTGTTTATTCTTTAATGAGCCCTACTTTACAGTTCCTTTGAAGAATTAAAAAAAACTTGTTATCTTAATGATATGTTACTTAGACCATTATAATTTATAAATTTGGTCTATGTCTGTGATGCGATTATTGCATTTGTTTAGTGGGGACTATTTTTGTTTGAAAAAATTTAATGAAGTTATTGCGAATTTGTTTTGTATGAATACCATAAATTATTGGGTTAAGAAACGGTGGTATTGTTATCATTAAGGTGCCTATTGCTTTTGTTGCATTGGGTGTGATGGTTGGAAATCTCAAAGCTATAATTGAAAACAACACAGTTGTTTCAAATACAAAATAAACTGTCAGATGGGTAGCACATGTATGGACAGCTTTTCTTTTGCAGTTACTTTGTGATTTGAATAAGCATGCAATTAATATTTTGGCATATGTCCATGCAATTACTAAAAATGATGAAGTGGTAATAAAATAAGTAATGAATAGTCCATAGATATTGTTCACAGTTGTATCAGAACATGACAAAACAAATAAAGATCCATTAAAGCAATATGCATGCACTATTACTGATCGACATCTAGTTAGTCTAACAGTAAGTGTTAAGAGAATAACAACTAAAACAAAAGCACATCCCCAAGAAAATGCACACATTTTTACAAGGGTTTTGGTGTTCATAATAATATTGTATCTTAATGGATCGCATATTGCAATATACCTGTCTAATGCCATTGATGTTAGGATAAGGTGAGCAGAAATAGAATATGAATGGATGCAAAATGCTTGAATAATACAAGCTTCAAATGAGATCATTCTTGTTTCAGTCAAGAAGTCAGACATCAGTCTAGGCATTAATGCTGTACTTCCAATTAAATCACAAACAACCATGTTACATAGCATCAAGTACATTGGCTCATGCAAGCTCCTGTGGAAAACAATCACAAATAATAAGGTGGAATTAGCAATTACAATGATTGTGTATACAGTAAGTGTTAAGATAAACAGAGGTACTCTTGCTTCTTGTGGAACAATAAAACCTTCCAAGATTAGACTTGATGAGTTATCAAAAGACATCATGCTTCTACCAAGGAGTGCATCAGAGGCTGAAATAAAGAAGAAACAGGAAACAAAATCAGAAGCATTATATTATTCACGTCAGCTTTCGAAATATTTTCTTCACTACAGGGTCAAACGAAGCCTATTTTGACAGCTCAACAGTAAGGGAGGAAGTCGCTAAAGTTCAAAAATAAACATACAATTTATTCAAAAACAATGTCTACAAGGTTAATTTCTTTTATAGGGGTTGGTACTGCTGCTTCACGGGTCCATTCAGTAAATCCTTCACTAATTCTCCCAGTACCTGTGTGGAATTTAGTTTTGATACTGCAGTGATTCTGTGTGGGAGTGATCTGGAACTGGATTTAACAGGCTGGAAAATATTATGTTGAGAATATTTACAATCTACACATAGCAGAGATCTGTTACAATTGGTAGAAATGCAAGGGAAAAAAGATCATGTGTTATAGTATTATTGTTTTTGTTGGTGATTACATTGTATACTGTCAGCAATAATATAATTTTTCATAGACAGTTATCATATATTTATTAATAAATATTTGTAAAAGTTTAAAACAGGTACTGCAAAATGATGTACAGCTAATGAAAAAATTATTAATTTTTATTTATAAAAAATTATAAAGATGTGAAGAAGCATTTATTGACATGGGAAAGGCGCTATATAAATAAAATGTATTATTATTATTAATCAGTTAATAATTAAATAATTCATAACAAAGTTTTACCAATTTATTAATTATAATTTAATCACATGTATAATTATTGGAATGTACACATAAACCAATCATATAGTATTTGTTATGACTTTTTAACGGAAATTAGAGAAAAGCCAAGCAAAATGACACCTTTTATTGGCTAACTAAAAAGATTACAATTTGCAAGCATTCGAGGCAACTCAAGCCCCTTCTTCAGGCTTGAGTTGTTTCGAAAGCTTGCATATTGTAATCTTTTTAGTTAGCCAATAAAAGGTGTCATTTTGCTTGGCTTTTCTCTACATTCATAATGGCTAACACGGTACAACACCCAAGTATAACGGAAATTATCTATTCTAGTTTTCCCAGCATCTTACTCGCATTTATGCGCTTCTCGCTTGAAAATGAAAGCCCAGTCCCTAAAGGCGAACCCTAACGGCGGAAAAAAAATGTTCTCCATTCATCTATAGTCCCCCGTATCCAAAAAAGGGTATCTCAGCAAGCATACATTGAACATAGAATCAACCAACCTAATCATTCCATGTCTGAAAACCCACGAGCTTGGCCAGTGTTAAACTAACGCTAGTGTTAAGTAGCGGTTTAGAAGTACACCGAAATGTATATTTAGTGTTTATTTAACACTATTTCACTATGCACGAAAACCTAATTTCTTTAACGGAGAGTCGTGTTATATAGCATTGTAAAAAATTAATTTGTTTGGTGTATGTTAGATGCAAATAACACAGACGTGAACAGAAGTCCTCTCAGCAGTTTATTTTTGCCATCGCATATTCTTGCCTCTTGCCAAGAAAAAGAGAAAAAACTCATTTCCTTTCCTTCATTTTGCTCCTCTGCTCTTCTGCATCCCTCACGTTAGCTTGTTGAATTGGTGAGCCAGTTTTCAACTGATGTAACCAGCCCAGCACACCATATAGGGAATTGCACACCACCACAGAGTTGTAGAAGATGCGTAGGAGTTCACAATTTCCACTTAGAAAGAGGCTACGCCTATTCACATGATCATTTTTTTTTTATTTATTATATATATATATAATTTATGCCTCACAGTGGGTGACCTGGGGACCTGGGTTCGCTTCCCGGGTTCTCCCTGCGTGGAGTTTGCATGTTCTCCCCGGGCTTCTTCCGGGCGCTCCGGTTTCCTCCCACAGTCCAAAGACATGCAGTTTAGGTGGATTGGCGATTCCAAATTGGCCCTAGTGTGTGCTTGGTGTGTGGGTGTGTTTGTGTGTGTCCTGCGGTGGGTTGGCACCCTGCCCAGGATTGGTTCCTGCCTTGTGCCCTGTGTTGGCTGGGATTGGCTCCAGCAGACCCCTGTGACCCTGTGTTCGGATTACGCGGGTTGGAAAATGGATGGATGGATGGATATAATTTATTATATTTATTAAATTTATTTTATAACACAATATGTAATTGGTAAATCAAAAGTTAATATCACTAATGTCAAAATAAGATGATATTTCTATTGCTTTTTGGTCACATTTCTGCTGGTTCAGTTTAAGTGCAAATTACACAGTCCTGAATTATTCCTCTAGAATCAAAAGAGATTTTTATAATTTCCATTAACAATACTTTTTGAACCCCCGCATCGACTCAGCGGAGTCCTTTCTACTGTCTATGCCATAGACAGAGCAGCAACTTCTCAACAATGTTACTGATTCTTCTGGAAACGATTTTTACCTGAGTTGTCTTTTGATTACGAGTAATCGTGTTGCTCATGTAAAGATAGGCTACATAAACCTGCAAAAAATATGGCAGCAAAAACTATATAATAAGAAGAAAATCAACTAATTAATTATTCTTTCCACTTGATTGTTGTTGCGGTTTAATTGTGTATATGAATCATCATATTCTCAGTTATTCACATAATTTTAATTAGCTCTTAACGCCTGTGTAAAACATTATGAAATATAACCACAAATGACCTTTGAGTATGTCAGCTAGGTTTTTATTTATATGGTGAAGAACGGTATTTTCGTCTATATAATCATTATTGGTTTTCAGTATTCTTTCGATTTAGCATTACTTTTCAAATTTCTTTAGCCGACAGATTCAATGTGAAGAATCTTTGTCTAGATCAAAGAAAGCGTTTATATTTGTTAAATTACCAATAAAAAATAACTATTTTTTATTCACTGAGAATGAAAGAGAAAGCCGTACCTTTTCAGAATTCAATCTGACGACTTTGTGGAAAGTAGATGTACTAAAGACGTACTTTAATCGCCTTATTTTTATCCTTTTCTTTATAATCAACAAGTTCTTGAATGAACTCCCAAGAGGAAGCTTCCAGGTAATTAGTTAAGACGTCTCTCCCTTGTGAGCAATACTTGAGATGTTTCAGTCCCACAAGATTTACCGTGAATGTTAAACTGACATATTATTTTTAGTCTTGTTAATCAGCTATTAGAATATTTGCTACTGAGAATATTTTATTGGTATTTGCTTAGCAACCATGATATTATACAAATAATATCCAAAGACAGCAATCAAAGAGACTTTTGAAAAATCAAACACTAATGGATTTTGCAGGCACCACTAAAACCACTACTAATTAACAAACACTAGGAAACTCTAAAATGTTGCTTTCAAAAGGATAATTCAACCTAAACTTCATACATAATATTCGATATGCTCACCATGGATGGTGTTAAAAAAATAAGTCTAAGTTAAATATGTGTCATTATCTAACAAAGAATCAGGTTATCAAAGAATAAATACTACACAGGAAAACTCAGTTCAAATGCAATAGCATTCATGGAATCGTTCATTTACAAAAACTGACTAGAGTGTTAAGCTAAGTGCACAATTATTCACGTTGGGCCAATTTGGAGTTACCAGTCAGTTTAAACTGTACATTTTTGGAATACAGAGAGAGACAGAATATCCTTATATGCTCTATTTACAGTACACTTGATGAAAATCTGCTGTGACAGAGCAGTCGTTCTGGCAACTATAAGTTTCAAAGACATGTATTAAAAATATATCTCTAGAATATACGAGGGACATTCAAAAAGTTCTGCACTTTTATATTTTCGTTGGAAATGTTGAAGGCGGAGGAGTAGTAATGGGGCACTAAAAAGCTAGTACGACGCCAGAAAAATTGCATCGCAAACGAAGGTGACTAGAAAAGTGATGTAATTTGTTTTTAAAAATTCTTAACAAACAGATTTTAAAAAGTGCGGAAACGTTTTTGAACGTCCCTTGTACTAACACAGATAAAAATGGGCTTTTCATGAGAATTGTTAGTTGTTGCCAGGGTTAAAAACACTAAATTACAGATGTCATTTGTCAAATGTAAGAGGAAACAGTAACACCAAATTCATTCATCTTTTTGGACATCTTTTAGAAAAAAAAACGTTAATTTATAGTACTTATTGGCAACAGAATCTATAAGAAACACATTTCAGCTGTATGATGAACCTTCCCTTTCAACCTCCATCCATCCATCCATTTTCCAACCCGCTGAATCCGAACACAGGGTCACGGGGGTCCGCTGGAGCCAATCCCAGCCAACACAGGGCACAAGGCAGGGAACCAATCCTGGGCAGGGTGCCAACCCACCGCAGGACACACACAAACACACCCACACACCAAGCACACACTAGGGCCAATTTAGAATCGCCAATCCACCTAACCTGCATGTCTTTGGACTGTGGGAGGAAACCGGAGCGCCCGGAGGAAACCCACGCAGACACGGGGAGAACATGCAAACTCCACGCAGGGCGGACCCGGGAAGCGAACCCAGGTCCCCAGATCTCCCAACTGCGAGGCAGCAGCGCTACCCACTGCGCCACCGTGCCGCCCCCTTTCAACCTCTGTCTGATTAAAAAGAGATGTGTTTAGTACCATGAAACAGGTCTGAAGGTTCTTGTTTCTGGAAATCTTTGTTTTTATGGCCTTCTACTGTATATAAATTGACTGGCCTGTTAATCCATCTGTTTATATTACGACTGGGTGATTTGGAATTAGTGGTCAGGTTTATTATACTGTAAGAACAGCATTTTGGTTCACCCTGACTATAAAAATAACTGTTCAAATTAGATTTAATTCAATGCAGTCCAAAAGAAAATTTAAGTACTTCTGGGTTGCTAATTTGATTTAAATAACTTATATTTGCATATACACATAATAAAAATTTGAAACAAAAAAGCTTTGTATTTTACATAGAAGTCCCATATGGAGTGGCCTATGTGGAACATACACTTATATTGCATTTCCAGACTGAATCTCTTCATTCAAAGGAAATAACATTTTATGCTTAAAAAGCATCACAACAAAAAATAAATTGAGTTTTTATTGTTTACACCAGTATTCACTTTTCATTACTTGGACCACCACGTGTATGGAGGGCGAACTGCTTTCTGGAAAGTATTAAAAGAATAAAACTACTCCAATTATCTGTAATGAGTCTGTATTTTGACATTTTAAAACTTTGCTTGTTTCATTTTTAGAATTTTTAAATGTATTTTTCTGGTTGGTTACAAAATGTATTGTTATTGTGTAGATGGCTAATTTGCATTCTATTTCAGTTATGTATTAACTTGGGATTATGTGCATTATGTTTTCTTCCAGAATTTGTTGTGTTCTGTGTGTGGTACCACTCTTGAGTCCTCTCCCTGGCTATTTAAGTCTAGAGACAGAGGTAGCTCTGAAGTAATTCATTGATGCTGTTAGGCTTTGTAAATGTTCTGTTTGGTTTTTTATTTTATTTCCTGGTTTTCTGATTTCTTTCTGCGCCAATATTTTTTTGGATTGTGCATTGGGACTTTCTTACGTAATAATTCATTTTAGATAACTCCTTTTTGCTCTTTTTGAATCTTTTTTCTTATTCTTGATCTTTGATTAATGAATATGTATTCATTTATAAAGAACACGTGTTGCCTTTTATTTAGAAGCCAGAGTTTTCAGGTTTCTTCCAATATTGTTGAGAATGTTAAGAGCATTGTGAACTTTAAAAGTCAGTTCCTCTATTTTGGGCCTGGTTTTCCTGAAGCTTGTAGGCAGTGGCTGGGGAGCAAGCTGGTCATGGTCGAGTCTTTTCTGGGCTGGATACTGAACATCCTGGCTTGTTTTATGGTTATTTTAGGAGACCTCAGACATTTCCACTATGTTTGTGACTCCTCTTCACAACATTAACAGCAATATTGTTTACTGTCATTACACCTGTGTGTGGTTGTCCATGTCCTAATGTTTGGATCTTTTCTGAAAATATACAATATCCTTGAAAACGTATTTTACATAAGGAAAGGAATGTATGGTTACCGTTAAAGCTTTTTGTGGCACAACTTTAGGTTTTGATTACAATTTGAAATGTTTTGTGTGCCCTATTGTTAAAAGGGTGTGAGGACTCCTAAAGGCAGAATAGAGGAAACAGAATAGAGGGTTAGTAATAGTTTAAAAATATTGTATTACTTAAATTTCTGTACACATGACTAACAAAGAGAAACAAACAGAAATGCAATATGCAAAGCTAATCAGCAGCTTTCGTCAGGGTATGCTAGTTGAAGGGACGTCTCTTATATTAGAAGGCAGATCTTTTTACAGCTTCAGGACCCTGTAACTAAAAGCTCAACTTCAAACTGGTATTGTATTAATTCTTGGCATCTTAAGTCAGTCTGCAACTTGAGATCTTAATTTGCTCTCTGGGCTGTAATAATAAGTTCAGATAATCAGGACCTTGGCTATTTAAGGCTCAGTATGTGAAAAGTAAGATTTTGAAATCATCCCTAAGCTTAACTGGGAGGCAGTGTTTCGACTTGAAAACTGGAGTTATGTGTTCATTATTTTCTGGTTCATGTAATAATTCTTACAGCAGCATTTTTAATTAATTGAAAGTAGCATAAAGAATGATTGGAACAGCCAGTGAATAAAGTGTTGCAGTAGTCAATCCTACTAGAAATAAAATGCATTAATTAATTTCTCAGTATCTTGCATTAAAACATCATCTTTCAACATTTTCAAGATAGAAAAAACATGCCTTGGTGTAGTAATAGGTTTGAAGTGTGGATCTGTAATCTGTGAAGTTTATTTGAAAGCCATTAATAACCTGACAGGGTGAAACTGGGAAGAAAGATGAACAGAAAGATGTGAAAAGACAACCCGGGCAGGCTATTTTATAATACTGACATTTGCTAAATCAATATATTGATGGAGTGACCAAGGGCCAATGTCAGCAGAAGCCATAAGTGATTAGAAGAGGGGAAGATTTTATTTGGGCACAGTCCAGAAATAAGACAGCTCAGATGGCAGTTGCCTATATCTGGCAAGGTTCATAACAAATTCTATGAATATGTAAATATGTGTTTATAATGGTAAGGATGTATCATGAAGTCAGAAGCCAGAAGCCATCTTAATGCTGCTGAACACTCTGCTAGATCAGGCGCATATAGTTGTCAGCATCCTCCACTGAACTGGATGACAATTGTATTGGCTTCTCTCTGGCCTGGACATGTATGTACAAACACATTGTAATTTGGGGGTGGAAGCTACATTTTAAAGCAAGTTAAATACATATATCTCTTTTTAAGTCCTTGTTTTTCTTAGGAAAGACAATAATTAATGATTGGCGAAAAGTCTTGAGGTAGAATTTTATAGTTTCTGGCTTCTATAAATGTTGCTAATAAAAGGGGAACTAACTTAATTGAATTTTTTAATAAAATTTGGCAGGATAGCCATCAGGGCCTGCTGCTTACCCACTTTGAAGTGAGTTTATAGCATCTAGTAATTCTGATAGTGTCAGAGGTTTATTTAGTTCCTCTGCACTGAGAGTATCTAGCCGTGGTATCTGCAATGCATCAAGAAATGCATTAGATTGTGTCTTATCTTCTTTAAACTGAGTAGGATATAAGGACTTATAGCATTGTCTAAATATATGCATTATATTTTTATGGTTAATGATTCTGTCTCCATCTGTGTTGGTAATTGCTGATATTGTATTACGAACTTCCTGCTTGTAGATTTGTTCAGCTAAGAGCTTATTAGTCTTCTCTCCATGTTCATAGTTAAGATATCGTGATTTGAAAAAAAATAACTTGTTTCATTTCTTTTGTTGTTAAGAGGTTGAGTTTGTAACGATGTGGGTTCTGCTCCAGGCTCCCATCTCCATTTTGGGAGTTCTTGAACCCGACACTGTCGGTAATGTCAGAGGTTGAGCTGGACAGTGAAGAAACAACAAAGCAAGGGGATGGTGCAAAAAAGTGCTTTTATTAAAAACACCAAAAACAACCAGTGCCCAAATAATTAATGTAGTGCAGTCAAATGTTCATTAAATAAATAATCCAAGAAAATGCCCAAAAGGTTAAAACAAGGCTATAACACGAGAATTAAAACTTGCAGCAGTCATTGGGGCTACACCAGCCAGACTCCGCTCCTTTCCAGCCTCTTCAGCTCACTCAAGGTTTGCTCAGCCAATGAGACTTCACCTGCCGCGGTCCTCTCTCTACTGAGCACCGTCTTAGCTGCCTCCACCAGCTTCTGCTAGACCGCTTGGAGTCGGTTGTCCTCCCATCATCCTTTTCACACAAGTAGTCATCCCTCAGATCCCTAGGGCAGATTCCTCCTTGATCATACCTAGTCTCTCATTCAATGGGCACAATCCGTCCCCTTGAGCGCTCTATCCTGGACCCCCAACCGCTCTAACCTTCCTTTTACTCAGCTGGCTGGCTTGTCCATTCTCTTGCACCACCCCAATTCTGTTCTATCGCTCTCCAAATCTTTCATTCTTCCATCTTTTATAGATCTCTTCTTCCCATTCCGCCTCGAGCTTCTCCTATTTATGAAGGGGATGTGGCTCAGATGTGACGATTAGCAGCTCCCAGCATCAATTCCTCACCTGTGCACTTCAGCGAGGACTGCCCGCATCACAAAGTGCCCTGGAACCGCTCCACCACACTACCACACCCCCTCTTTAAGCTGCGAGTGCAGCAATTATCTACTTAAAAAAAACTGGCATTTTTGATCTGAGCTGTGGGCCCGCTATACCACAGAGTTCTGAATGCAAAGCTTGTCTTTCCATAAAGTGCCTAATTTGGGAACCTTGTGTGTTCTTGATCTATTTTGGCAAGTTCACTGATTGACTCTGATGCCTTTTTGGTTTCCAAATGTGGGAGAGATATGAAATCATCTGTCCTCTTAAAAATTCCTTCAGAGTTTCCCAAAGTATTCCTGCTGAGACCTCTGAGGAGGCATTTGTCTCTAAAAAAATCAATTTGCTTAGATATAAATTCTGTACTTGTTGTGCCCCTCACTAATCTACACTCCATGGGTGACAGGGCCTTCAGCTGTATAGCGCCCAGACTCTGGAATGACCTACCAAAATTAATCAGGTCAGCTGACTCCATGAATTCCTTTAAAAAACAACTCAAAACTCATCTGTTCAGGAAGGCTTTTAGCTCAACTTGACTTTATTACCTTCTCTCAGTTTACATCTCTGTCAAGATGCCAATGTAACCTGTGTGTGTGTGTGTGTGCTAGACCATCAATTATGTTGTCTGTTTTTTTTCAGAATTTACTGTCTTAATCTTCTTTATTTATTTATCTGGTTTGTACAATGCTATACACTGTAAATTCTGCCGTTCTTTATTATATTCTGTAAGTGCCTTGAGCATGGGAAAGGCGCTATATAAATAAAATGTATTATTATTATTATTATTATTACAGTTCTCGTTAGCTAATTAAAGTGGGTTAAGATGCCAGCTGCAAGATCAGTATGTGAGGCATAATGATTTGAGCTCAGTGAGGTGTGGTCAGAGCTAACAATAGCATCGTACTTGCGAGATTTGCTTGTGGACAAAAAAATGTTATCTAAAAAGAAATAATCAATTATTGAGTACCAATAATGTAATGGTGAGAAAAAGGAATATGTTCCTGAGTTTGGATTTAGAAATTTCCAAGGGTCTGATAAGCTGTGATCAATTACAAACTGTGTAATTGTTTTTTCAGTGTTAGATGTTATCACCCCTGTGGCTGAAGACCTATCCAGGTCTGGATTTAAAACACAATTAAAGTCTCCGGCCATTATAATTTTATGAGTGTTCCCATTAGGAATGGATGCAAATATGTTTTTGATGAAGTCTCGATTATTCACATTGGAGGCATAGATATTGATCAAAATCACTTTACAATTAAATAAATTACCCATCCATATATCTCTTTTTGTACCATATTTCTCTTGTCTCATTATTTTTGCCATGATTAGAAAACAGGCTTGAGTCTGTTCTACATCAATAAAGAACACAATCCCAGGAATGAAGAGCCCCCTGCTCCGTAATGTGTGTTTTAAATGTCAAAGATAACACCTAAATTGTGTGCTGACTCAGTAACACTAATATCTGAATACTGGCACATAAAATCTCTGTCATATGAAGTGAACAGGATTCAGTTTCTAGCAGCCACACTTTTGTGTTTCTTGATCCATGCAAATAACATTGAGGATATCCACATTTAAAGAATCACAGAGGAAGGTACCAAGTATTGTCCATCCATTATCCAACCTGCTATATACTAACTACAGGGTCACGGGGGTCCGCTGGAGCCAATCCCAGCCAACACAGGGCGCAAGGCAGGAAACAAACCCTGGACAGGGCTCCAGCCAACCACAGGGCGCACAAACACATCCACACCCACATACACACTAGGGACAATTTAGGATCGCCAATGCACCTAACCTGCATGTCTTTGGACTGTGGGAGGAAACCGGAGCACCCGGAGGAAACCCACACAGACACGGGGAGAACATGCAAACTCCACGCAGGGAGGACCCAGGAAGCGAAACCAAGTACTGTTTCTTTTTTAATATCTTATGATTGTGATTGCCAAGATTTTAGTGGCCAACTGGCATTAAATTGTCAGAAGGACCACAATACACATCTTACAGTCTAAGAAAATGTCTACACATGATATAAAATTAGTCTGGTAATTTTTCCTTAATGAACTGTTTGTTAACACAAAATGACAGGAAGATGCATGTAGAATTAATATAAAAATGTTTCCAGACGGGAGCTAAACACCTTTCTTTATATGTCTACTGTCATGAAGCAACATATTTTTGACAAATTTTTTTTTGTGAAATGAAACTCTTTCTCTTTGAATTTAATCTTGTGCAAATCATTTTGCTCATCACGACTTAGGACGAATTGAGACATGTGCTTGGCCAAGACTTGTCAGGGTCAGGAATTTAGGAAATGTGAGCAGTGGACCTCTAATAGTGCACTTTGCCCTAAGCACAGTATCATAGAGTCTGTCTTTTACTGTTCTGTCACAGATATATTCATTATATCTGCTGCCAGTTCCAACAGCAGTATGGGTACCATATATGAAATAATGTCCTGCTCTGGCGTTGTCGGTTGAAGATGACATATCTTAGTTGGAACACAGTGGAGTGTCTTAATTTATAGAGTCTCACAACACTGGCATAAGACATTACAGAATGGTCAATGGTCCTCTAACGTATTTCTGGTAACTTTCTAGACATTACTGAATTGCACAGAAAACTGATTAAATGTGGCCTTTGTCTTGCTGTGACCCAATCTTATAATTTAAGGCCCTTCTAAATGTGACCTGATAAGTTATTGATCCACCTGAACCTCATTTTGTAAACATGCGCCTAACTTTCTTTTCTGTTTTTGGCAGGTTGATATATTTCACTGCATAAAGTGTATTGTTGATTAAAACTGCTGAAACTAATTCACAATTTTTGTGAAAGTTCATAAATTAAAACTGCAGTTCCTTTTGGTTTATTTCCAGAACATAAATTCTTTTTTCCATTTGGGTTGGATAATGGTTGGATGTATAGGAGTTCTCACAAAATGCAAAGCAAATCAAATGAAAACCAGGTAACTCAGTCATCTCAAATTCACTCCTTGGAGGGCCATCAGTTTCTCTTCAACCAAATTCCTAAGTAAGAACTACAGTATTTATTGTTTTCAATGAAATAAACTAGTTAATTCTACTGCTTTATGATGGGCTGGCGCCCTACCCAGGATTTGTTCCTGCCTTGCGCCCTGTGTTGGCTGGGATTGGCTCCAGCAGACCCCCATGACCATGTGTTAGGATATAGCGGGTTGGATAATGGATGGATGGATGAAATATTCCCAATGCTATATTTTGTTGACCAGAGCAGATCAATGTTTCTAAAAACCTTCCATTTTTTTTTTTAGTTCAAGTTAATTTTTATGGAAACAGATAATTAATTATGGACACATATGTCCAAAAATGATCAAGTTATCTGGCCATCTGTTGGTTCTGGTTGTCTGACTGTTGATTAAGTTAAAAAGGAACAATGAAGGGCTGTGATTCTTAAGATGCAAGTGAATTAAAATTAGGAAAAATTAATGATGTGTCATTAACACAGTGGTTCTCAACCTGTGGGGCGGGCAAAAAGTAAGTAACAAAAATGGGGACGCGAAGATGTGATAAAAAGAAAACAAGAATCAAAAATATGAAAAATACATCTTTTGAAACCAAAACAAATTAACTTAAACTACATTCTGATACTAGAAAAATAAATACAGAGTTAGATAAATGTCGATAAAAGTTAAGTAGGTATAATAAAATATGCATCTATGATATAACATTAATTTAAAAAGAACAAATTGCTATAAGTGCGTTCCTTTCAAAAAAACTTTGGGGGGGGGGCGCGATTAAAATTGTTATGAAAACTCGGGTCGCAAATACTTAAAGGATGAGAAACGCTGCATTAACAGTACTTGGTTAAAAGGTAGCTGGAATGAGCACCTGCAGTCACTGCAGCCCTCAGGAGCTGGAGTTTGACATCCCTGGTCTAATATGTACATATCTGGGATGTAAGAGAAATTGTAATGTGCACTTACCGAATGAGTGGTGCTTGCACACAATCTTTTGGCACTAATCTAACTTCATATTGTTTTTTTTCTGAAATAACACTGTTTCACAATGATGTTACTGGTCCAAGAGATAAAAATATGTGTGGATTTTCTATCCTGACGGCTACTGCTTCAATAAGTATTTCAGAAGAAGAATGTGAAAGGTTGGATAACTTCTATCAGGTTCTGTCTATTTGTGAGTGTTGTTTGAAGGTTCCCTGCTACTGTATGTGTTTAGTATAACTAGAGTTGAAAAATAATTATGTGATATTGTGACTTGTGAGCATAGTTTTTATTAATTATGTTTAGCAGTTGTTAAACTAAACAAAGCAGAAAAAATATTTTAGACAGTTTTAACAAATACAGTAAGGTCTGTAATTGAAGGTTACTGATTGGAAATGGTGCACAGATTCAGTCTGATAAAATAAGGCAGAATGGTTTTACAGAGTCTAATCCATATATGGCATTGGTCAGAAGAACTCACAAATATCTCTCTGAATGTGCTAAAGTGGTAGAAATGTGAATATATAAGGCTTATCAGGAACCCTCAAAGCCAGAACACCTGTCAGCACTGTGGCTTTCACTCTGTTCCATGAAAAATGCTTCTGAGCTCCTACTGAAGATGGACACACAATTGTCAAATACTCTAATTAAGAGCTGCAAGACAATTATACCATGGCCTCTCTTCTCTTTTATTTGTACGTATGAAAATTAACTATACTGCAATGTATATTATGAGTGAAAGCTGCATTTAAAAACAAATTAAATACTGTATATCCTTTCTGTATCATATTTATCTTGCCTTAATATTTCCGCCATGGTTTTTGAAAGGAAATATGTATTTATATGAGTTGCAGTTCTAACAGAACACATTCCCAGTGAGCTTGTGCCCCCTATTAGACACATTTACGTAGATAAAGGTTGCTTTAAATACATCAGTTATTTCAAATGTCTTTACTATGTTCCTGAATCCCGAAACAAACAAGTGTCTAAAAAGCTGCATAACAGCTGTTGAGATTCCTGCCACAAAAAAAACTTAAGAAAGGAGTGCGGACCTCAAAATTAACAAAAGCCAGACCCGTCCTAATTCCAGGTTTCGATCCATTTAAACGACCTCCTCTAGGCTTTCTAGCCCCAACTAAACTGTCAGGCATCCGGCTTGTGCAAGCACAAAAATAGAGCCATAGCTGTTAAAACTTCAAAATTTCGAAATTTCCCAAATGAAGGGGTAGACCCCCATTTATTTGAACCAGATTTGGATAATCAAGTTGAATAAAGGAACTGAACATATGTGAATTATATTATCCAGAAAATATCCAAATCGTAAAGTGAATAAAAGAATGGTTCATTCAAAACCGGTGAAACAGTTCTCCTTAAGCGAATCTCTATATACTGGGTGTTTGTCAGGACTGTAAGCACTTCATTCCTGAGCAGTCAGCTACTTTCTTACAGTTGTTATGCATTGTAAACTATTTTGAGGTGTCCTTTTAGCATATGAGCGTTTAATGTAGAATGACTGGATGATGATCTTCTAATTCTCAAATCCACATAAACTTATTAAGTATCAGAAGCTGCAGCATCTCATATTCAGCAGCACTGTGCATACGGCAGGAAAGAATCCTGGATAGAGCAGGAGCTCTTCAAAGTGTCCACCCAAAGCCCAGTTTGGAGTCACCAGTTAAACGTAACTTGTTTTTGGTGTGAGAGGAAAACCCATTTTGGCACAGGAAAAACTTGTAGAATCCACATACACATTGTCCCGATGTGGGATTCAGATCCAGGGCACTGCATCTGTAAAGAAACAGCACTAAACAAAGTGCCATCCTGCCCTGAATCAATTTTAGGGAGATAATTTTAAAGTTAAACGTACATTTAACTGTCTTGGTTAAGATAAAGGTAGTTGATTTATCTTAGATAATTTCACTTACTGGTACACCCTTCTATTCTAATGAAAACATCTTTGGTTGTATGCTAGAATTTTGGTTGAAGATTAGACATTAATTGCACGCGTGCGGGGTCTGTCAAATAAATGTGAAAACCAGCAAACATGCCATTTATAAAAGTAGACGAAGTTTTCCTGAAATGCCGCAAAATTGCAACGAAGTTCCACTCAAAATGGAGAATTAAACTGCATATAATAATAATAATAATAATAATAATAATAATAATAATAATAATAATAATAATAATTCATTACTCCGTGTGTTAGATGTAGGCTATGGGCTTTTAAGACTTAGAAAGAGGCACCGCAAATGTTGGCTTCATTCCTTTTTCACAGTTGCGAGACGGCAGTGCTACTCACTTCTCTACTGTGCCACCCCCAGGATGATTCCGTCAATTTTTATACCAAAGAAAATGAAAGACTAACCTGTAGTCATTTTTAAGACATTACCTTTCAGTACTCTATGGACCGTTTCTGAAGTAGTAAATGAACAACACAAAACATAAAAGTGGTTATTTATATTTTTATTAATCTGGTATATAGAAATTCCAAACATGACACTAAATAACATTTATTTTCTTTCAACTGTTAGAACGTTAAGTGGAGTGTTCACACTATTAATATTTTTACATTACTCTAAATTATATAATTCTTTAAAGCTTCATTCTTACATGATACAACATCCAACATAAATGCCAAAAGACAAAAATGTAAATAGCGAAGTCATTCTACATAATCGGTCTCAGTTTTGTCCTGCTTTCTCCCTATCTTATGTTTTGCCTTCAAGTACAGACACAGCAGGAAGGAAAGCACTCATTGATTTAATATTGTTTTAATAAATATCTGTGTGTATCACATATTAACGTCAATATAGGGAGTTGTTGAACATGGAAATTTAAAAAAATACCCCAATGCTTACAATAACTTCTGAAATTTTACTACTTTTCAAATGATTATGTCAATAATTTATTAATTAAGTGAATAATGCACACGCATTTACAATAACAAAATAAAAGGGAAATTCCAGTGTGTTCTCCATTTGTTTCTAATCTTTTGTTTATGCCAGAGTGCCACAAACACCATAGGGAAAGCCCAGTCCATTCTATTCAAATAGTGTATTAATAAGTGGGTTACATACGGGGCCAAGATGAAGAAATCCTAGAGAAGAGCAAATCTGCCATTTTATAAAATGCTTGTAATGTTAGGTTGTTTTCCATAAATTACTCGTACCTTTTTCTTTTTGGTAATGTTTTGAATTAAAAGTCACAAATAGAAGAAATAAAAGGGAAGTCCCTATGTGTGCGTGTGTGTGTGTTTGACACATCTCAGACTCTCTCCTCATTTCCACCTGCTTCTCACTGCCTTCTTTTTAAAATATCTCGCCACGTTGTCTCGTATTTCCTTCGTACTTATTCCATAAATGATAGGGTTAAGACAAGGTGGAATGGCTATTGTTAACACACCCATTGCTTTAATTGCATTTGGAGTGATATTTGGAAATTGTAAAGCAATAATAGAAAATAGCGGCGACGATTCAAATAGAACATAAACCGCTAAATGGGTAGAACAGGTGTGGATGGCTTTGCTTTTGCTGTTGCTGAAAGTTTTGAATAAACAAGTAATCAGTATTTTAGCGTAAGTCCAGAAAATCGCACATAGAGACACTGCTGTTAAAAAATTAGACACAAACACAGCGAATACTGTGTTTACTGTTGTATCAGCACAAGACAATAGAAACAAATTTCCATTTGAACAATAAACATGCCTTATTTGGGATCTGCATCTCGGTAGTTTTAATACAAGTGCAAACAGAATAAAAATTAAAGTAAAACTAACCCCCCAGGCCATTGAGCAAAGCTTGACTAATGTTTTGTTGGTCATTATGGTGCTGTATCGTAAAGGATCGCAAATGGCCACATATCTGTCAAACGCCATTGCAGTCAATATGAGGTGAGCAGCTGCACTGTAGAAGTGGATGCAGAAAGCTTGAATGAAGCAGGCTTCATAGGAGATCAGCTTAATGTCATTCAGAAAGTCAGAAATCATTCTTGGCAGGACAGCAGAACTCCCCATTAAATCACAGACAGTCATGTTACATAGCATTACATACATGGGAGCATGCAGGCGTCTGTTGAATGTAACCATTAAAAACAGGGTCACGTTCCCAATAACAATGAATACGTATGCAGCCAAAACCGAGAAAAAGAGAACGAATCCAACTTCCGTTTGGACAACAAACCCCTCCAAAATCAACATGGAAAAGTTACTATAAGCATTGTTCATGTTTCTGCTGCAATGGAAAAAAAGAAAAAGATGAAAAAAACATATATGTTAATTTTCTAATAGGGCAACATTGCTCACTGTACCTCGTTTACTGATCTGCACAGAATATTAGCGACACTCATCCGCCTTCTCTTCAGAACACACTCTCCGACTTCGAAAGACAAACAATATAATAAAAGCCCTCAGCTATCGTGATCAGCAGCTTTTGTCATTCTTCACTTCTGCCAAACAGTGCAGGGACGTTGGCACTCACACCATGAGGTTCAGGAACAGTTTCCAACCATAAGTCGTGAAGCTGCTGAATAGTCATACGAATTCAGACAGTTAAACATAATAAACAGTCCATATAATATACTCGCAAATATTTATTATATATAACAGGATATATATTGCACGCCAAGCATTCTTTTTAAAATTAAATTTATTTCAAAGGAGTAACATATTTACAATCAAGCAAATGCAGTTTTTAGAACTTACAGAACTAATTACTTCAAAAGTAATCTAGAAAGAACATTAGAGAGATAAAAAAAAGGATAAAAAATCAAGAATTTGACCACGATCTGCGATAAGAGAGAGGAGAGTCTAAGGTTTAAGGTTTAAGGTTTCTTTATTTAGTCATGTTTACACAAGAAAACATGAAATGTCCCTTCTCAGTCAAAAGCAGGTAAAACATTTTCCCAATAATGCTTAATCTATTCTTTAAATAAAGCCGTGTTTAAAAAAATTGGACAGATCCTCTAAGCGAGAAGAAGATTTTTTCTGATCTTCTTATATAATAAGCTACCGTGGCTGTCCGTTTTTCCAGGATTTTAAATCATCTGTAGCTCGCAAACCGTTTGAACTATTGACTTGAAAGTTGGTACACATATACTACGTGACGTCTATTATCCGCTTTCGGGGCGATGATTGACCTCCAAGGTTAATCCTCTTTGTATTTTTATTTTATTGTAGAATCAACACTCGGCAGCTGCTGGCCGTGCGTCTTATGGGCGCCATTCTCATTCCCTATCACCTTCGTCGTCACTTCCCCTTCAAATCTTAAAGCATTCTTGAGACAGATTGAAGACATAAGTGCCAGCTTAAATGAAAAAATATGGAAAACGTACTAAGTTATTGCAACACAAACACTGACTTAACCATTTTTAACGCGAAAACATGCCGACGAAAAAAGAGAAGAAGCGGGCTGCAGGGGTGGAGAAAAGAATCGCTGCTCAGGAAGCAGCAAGCGCATCGACCTCTGAGCAAATGAATGCTAAACATACAGAGAAAATGTATGAAAACTGTGAATGCTAAGGTGAAGTGTATTGCGCAGTGTGCCGTTACTGGTTTCAAATAATACAGAACGGCAGTTACCAACTAAATTGAGATTCTTCCAGTTGAGCAAGATAAGTCTATGTGTAGTGTAGTATCGGCGATTTCAATCAACTTGTCCTTGTCCATAAGCCAGTAACACCGCTGTTAATGGGAGCGATTGTGATACCAAGGCTGTCTGAAAAGAATTTCAATTTTGTCTAAAATTATGTTAATTTGGTGCATTCCCAAAATATGCAGTATAGTGATGCAGGATCTAGCGGGCAACGCTGTCAATTTGGATCTTTCCCGGGGTCTGTTTTAAACAATCTTAAATGAGATGTGACGATGAAAGATTATAACTTGAAATAATGAGAGCTAGAGTATATTTCCACTTATGTACTGAAATGTTAAATGAAAGATCACTTTCTCATCGTCCCCTGGAATTATTGAAGAGAAGATTCTTTCAATTGGTTTTATATATTTTTGAGAAGCTCTCCGAGTCCTCAAGACTACCAGAATCGCCTCTGGAACAGAAATTAGTGTAGGTCTGGAAAACTGGATAGGTCTATTTTAACAAAATTGCTTATGACCACACCAGTGTGAAAGTGCTCGATCTCCTCTAAGCATACAATTTATTTATTTATTTATTTATTTATTTATTTGTTTGTTTGTTTATCTATGTATTGATTGCTTGCTTGTTTGTTTGTTTATGTTGCATTTGTCGACAGTCTAATTAAACATGCAAGTACGAATTTCATTGTACAATTTTATACATGATAATAAACTTGGCTTGAATTATATGTTACCAGGTTTTTTGTTTACACTGTGTTACTATCAGAATTCAACATACTCGTTGTTTTTTCGCCTGTATGAATTTGCCCAATAAGATTTTTCAAGTGTCCTGTATCAAAATTATATATTTTCTAAAAGAGCTTCTCAAATTCGATCCTGCAATTCCCCATCCCAACTCTTTTTTCAACGGGAAAATCGCCTTCATTTGACCGTGCGCCCATTTTCATATTTTGAAAATAAATATAATATGATCAGAAAAGAGGAATTTACCAATTGTGTATTTTATACATCTAAATTAAATTAGAATTTGATCATCGCACTGCTGAAGTTATTACTCTGATAAAGAATGCTGCATGAGTTATCGGCACGGGTTTTTTTTTTTCTCAAAAAGACAAATCTGTTCGATTTATTGGATTTTCTAACGCGAATGGGTCCGACGCTCTGTGGTTTCTGCCTTGCACTTAGTGTTTCCTTTCTACGTTACAGTCCATGCGGTCCTGGATTGCAGTAAGCTTGTTTCATAATGCTAGTTTCAGATAAAATAGCTTGGCTGTGTACGCGTTTACCTTCTAATAAAGAAACAGGCGAAAAAACATACTGAAACAGCGGCTCCTTTTCAGAGATCATTGTCATTTGCAATTGTATCAGTTCTGGTTATTTCCATGCTATTCTTGCTAAGGAAAATTACACATTTTGTCATGTCCTTTTGACTTCGGAATAAAAAAAGAAAAATGTCAGCTAAGTAAATGATTGCATAAACAAGAAACAAGAATGGGTCGCTGATTATGAAATGGTGTTGAACCTGAATTCTCGGGGCAATTCAAACAACTTCTCCTTCCTCCAGCCACATTTGCAGTCATTTCAGATATTAACAAATTAATCTCTTTTATTGCTCAAATGTTTAACGACAACAAAGTATTCAATCAATGTATATTGTTATTTTTTGTTTCATATTTGCAAAGCTTTTTTATATACTTCGAAAGAAATTAAATAAAATGATTGATTGGTTTAAAAATTACTTTTATTTTAATATATACTTCACTGATAGGGTCTTTAATTAGCAATGTGTCTTCAATTTACATTGATCGTAATTTCTCAGTTTAAAAACGAAGCACGGTTTTTAGCACTTTCTCCAGCCCAACAAAACCAACCCTTTTCTCTAATTAAATACTAGTAAAATTATACTTACTTTTTTATAGACGTATTTGAAGTGAAAATGATAAGAATGCCCTGTAATATAACATGCCTCTAGTGCACACTTCATTTTATCCTACTTCATCAGACAATACTATCCCCTAGTGCATAGTTAAATGTTTCTCAATTAAACAGAACACATCAATTCACATGTGTGCACTGATTTCTACAAGGATTCTCTATTTTATGGTGCTCTTTGTTACAACTGTTTTAAGTACATCAATAGAGAGGTTTAAACATATTTGTGAGACTTGCAATCTTGGAGATCAAAGGAGAAATCTTTCAATTCTAGATTTAACAGCCATAATTTCCTCTGTGATAATACATTACTCAATTACTCATGTAATATGTAAGTAGTCTAAGTATTTTCTCTCAACAGCTGTGCTGTTATACTGCCTCACAGAAGCTATAGTAGATATAAAGTAGAAAATATTTCACTTTACTATGCAGGAAACCTGAGTACTGCTCCCGTAAGAATTTACTGTTCATATACAGATTATTCTGAAGACAATGTTATGTCATTTTCTAACCTGCTTAATCCAAACCAGGGTCACGGTGGTGCCTGAGTCAATCCTGGCTCACATAAGGCACAAGGCAGGAACAAACCCTGGCCAGTGTGCCAGATCATTGCAAGGCAAGTACACACACACACACACACACACACACACACACACACACACACACACACACACACACGCACACGCACACGCACACCTGCACACCAGACACACACTTGGGCCAATTTAGTGCCGCCAGTTTATCCAACTTGCTTGTCTGTGGACTGTGGGAGGAAACCTGACCATCAGGATGAAGTCCACACAGAAACGGTGAGAACATGCAAACTCTATTTTCCATCAAAGTTGCCAATCTTTGAGTTATGGCTCTTTGTTTGAGCCAAATGTTTATCTGGTATCCTGAGAAGACAGATTTGGGATATCACTTAATGGTGGATAATTAAGATGCAGAGGCTTTATTCCAAACAGAGTCTCATTAAAGAAGAAGGTGATATTAAGAGTGTCTGGAAGCAGCTTGCTAAGCCAAGGGATTGTTTTCCAGGAATAGCAAAATGGATAATGTCAGTCTGTCCTACATTCTCACTGTCTCACTCTCTTTCTTTCTAAGAGTCAGACATCAAAGGCACTTGCTGCATCAGCTGTCCCTTTAGCCTCCTAGAGGAAAATTGAATGTTTTTAGCCACACTCTTCATAGGGGTCTTCACATCAGCATATTTAGTTGCTCCTTCTTTATCTGGTGAGCACTCCTTGCAATACACAACACAATCTATATTACACTAAATCCATCAGTACAAATAAAGAGTTAAGTGTTTGTAACATTTGTGAGGACTTGCATTCCCAGAAGATAAGAGAACAGTCTTCAGTAATGCCCATGGCCCTCTTGCATTATGAAAGCTACTTCTGCTTGTATTCTAACAGTGGGTGCAGTGAATGAAACCAAAACCCCTTTTCCCAAATATCAAAATAAAAATAAATGTTTGACTGTATTTATTGAAAAACATTAATTTTTAACACTTATCAAATGGGACTGCATGTGGTTGCTGTGATTAGTACTATTGCCTCCTCCAATTGCTCCTAGAAACTGAGGTTCAAATCATGGCTAACTCACACATATTCTGCCTGTAAAAGTATTATTTTGTTTGTTTCATTCAAAACTTTCAAGATGTGCATGATAAGTAGATTTTTGTCTCTATATTGACCTGTGAGGGAGTGTAAATATGCTATGCAATAGACTGGCATTCTGAATGGGAATGTTTCTTGTTTTGCCCTGATATTGTTGAAGTAGACTCATGCTGCTTGTGGCCTGTCTAAACAAGTTTTAAAAACAGTTTCAAAAGTTAGGTTTTCTCCATAATACATTTAAAATACAAATATTTTCTTCTTAGAAATTATCTGTATGGAGTGAGCATGTTTTAACTTTAGCCAGTGTGTTTTTGTTTTTTGTTTTTTGTTTCTTTTACTGTGTGCTACTGTTTCCCCTAAAGATGTCCAAGTTGAGTTGACTAGTTATTCTTAATCAGGTCATTCCATGTGGAATAAAATGCACTGGTACTCTGACTAATGATCCTTACCTTACCTTGTACCTTGAGCTGATAGGATAGGTGCCAGCTCTCCCCAACCAGATTTACAGTAGATAAATAAGTTGAATGAACGAACTGGTTGTATGGATAATGGTATCCATTCATCCAGTTCATTCATTCAACTTATTTATCTACTGTAAATCTGGTTGGGGAGTTTAGCTAGATGTAGGTATAGTCTAGATTGGCTTGGGTGGTGTTTTACCCTATTTAGTGGGGTTGGAAAATAAAATAAAACCCATTCAACAATCCTGCACCAAGAACTTGTCCCCCCATAGTAAATAAAGCAAACATGGTGAGAAATGAGTTGTTATTCATGTCAGTTTTATTCACTTTTACACAAAATTACACAATACTTTAGTGAAAATAACATTTACTTTCCTACAGCAGACTATTTTGAATGCAACTGACAAAATGATAAGTTCACAATAGTATACATTTTTTATATCTCTTTACCTCATTTTTTAATAATGTGTGAAGCATTGTTTCTTACAAGAAATATCTGATGAAAATGTAGTAAAATCTAATGCAAATAATTTTAATAAACAACTGTCTAATTAAATTTAAGAAAACACAAAATACATATTTGCGAGGATGCCATTCTGTAAAAGAAATCTTATCCAGCTTAATTTTGTCACTATTTTTTCCAATCATTTGTTTATGCCAGAGTGTCATGCACACCATATGGAAAGTACAATCCATTGTGTTAAGTTGTGCAGTGTTATGTTAATAATGTAATAACAAGTGTCTGTAGAAGTACATTTGGGGCTAAGCGTGGTGTCTCTGAGGCTAGTTATCTGCACTGCTATATGTAAGGTTACTATTTCAAATCCTGTTACTGCCAGAATGAATCCTACTTTGTTGGGCCTTGGAGCAAGGCCCATTAACCTTAAAAAAATTGCTCCAGGGGCACTGTACAATGATTGACTCCGCACTCTAACCTCCAAAGTTCACACAAAAAGACAATTTCCCCTCAGGGATTAATAAAGTATACCAAATATCAAACAAAAGATGAGGAAATCCTCCATTCAAAGAAGTGCTTCTGAAAATCTACCACTGTATACAAGTATAATGTCTGTTTTTTATTATTATTATTATTAAATTACTTGTGTTGAAACATTTTTGTTTCTCTGGTAATGTTTTGAAATATATCACAAAAAGAAGGAATTAAAAGGAAGTCCCAGTGTGTACCTGTGCATGTGTGTTAGATAAAACTCAGATTTTCTCCTCATTTTTACCAGTTTGTTCTGCCAGTCACTACATTCTTTTTAAAATATTTCAGAATGTTGTCTCGTATTTCCTTTGTACTAATTCCATAAATGATAGGGTTAAGACAAGGTGGAATGATTATTGTTAGCACTCCCATTGCTTTTATAATATTGGGAGTGATATTTGGAAATTGTAAAGCAATAATTGAAAACAAAGGTGATGATTCAAATACAATATAAACTGCCAAATGGGTAGAACAGGTGTGAATAGCTTTGCTTTTGGTGTTGCTGTAAGTTTTTAATAAACAAGTAATTAATATTTTAGTGTAAGTCCAGAAAATTGCACAAACAGACACTGCTGTTAAAAAATTATAGACAAATACAGCAAATACTGTGGTTGCAGTTGTGTCAGTACAAGACAATACAAACAAGTTTCCATTTGAGCAATAAGGATTCATTATTTGAGACCTGCACCTTGGAAGCCTTAGTGTAAGTGCAATTAGAATCAAAATTAAAATAAAACTAATCCCCCAGGCCATGGAGCAGAGTTTGACTAAGGTTCTGTTGGTCATGATGGTGTTGTATCGTAAAGGATCACAGATGGCCACATACCTGTCAAACGCCATTGCTGTTAATATGAGGTGACCCGCTGCACTGTAGAAGTGGATACAGAAAGCTTGAATGAAGCAGGCTTCATAGGAGATCACTTTGATTTCTGTCAGAAAATCAGAGATCATTCTTGGAAGAACTGCAGAACTTCCCATTAAATCACAGATAGCCATGTTACATAGCATCACATACATGGGAGCATGCAAGTTTCTATTAAATGTAATCACCAAAAACAGGGTAACATTTCCAAAAACAATAAATAAATATGCAGCCAAAACTGAGAAAAAGAGAATGATTCGTACTTCAGAGTTGACCACAAACCCCTCCAGAATCAACATGGAAAAGTTATTTTTAGTATTGCTCATGCTTCTGCTGAAAAGGAAAAAGAAAGAAAATGTAAAAATGTACACATTAACTTTTTGACGTTTTATCTTTGGCCATTGTGTTCATTTACTTGTCTGAATTACACTTTAACACTTTATATATCAGCATATTAAATAGGGTTCAATCTGTACCTAATGCATATATGTGCTACCAAAAATCAGCATGCAGCATTACTGAATACGTCCATGCATTCTCAGTATCAAATTTCTATACATTTGAAGACTTCAGCTCAAATTGGTTCCTGCAATCCTCCAAGCCCATACTCCATACCGTTTTCCCTTCTCTTTTTATTAATTTATGTTTTCTGAATCTTAACACATCAAAACAAGCCAAAAACAATTCAATAGTTACCTATCTTAATTTTAAACAAAAGTTTCCTGTAAAAAATTGTGTTTCACAAAGACCGTCAACACCACCTAAAGTTAATCAATAGGAAATGCAAAAAGTCATCAAGGGTAGGAACGGTTCACTCATTCACTTTCCCGGGCACCCTCTATAACTCAATGGGAAAATAACAGCAACATTTTTATTCAAAAAATGTAGCTTACATTGCTTTACAAGATGTCAAAGAAGTAGTGTGGTCTGTGGGCTGGTTGGCATATTTTAAATAAATAATCTAGTCCTGTGAGTGGTGACATGGAGCACAGGGGCACGAGCCTGACAGCGGGAGTCGGAGGTGTGGTGGACAACAATTGTAAGCCAATTGAACTACTCTCAGCTTCGGATGGGGTTTTTGCTTCGTTCACTTAAGAATTTGTTTTTGATTCTATCGGCAGTCGTATTTTCACCTGGGCTGTAGCGTGGCACTATATATTGTATTATTATTATTATTTCTGGTTTTCATTTGTTTACATCATTTGTTTTTGTGTTTTTCTTCAGCTGTATGTTTAAGCTTCTATTTTTTTCATAATTTTTTTTTTTTTATCAATTTGGCTTAACGCCGAAAACCATAGCCAGACAATAAAGTTCTACAATGAATCATCTTTTATATTACTTTATTACAAGTATCAGTAATATATACAGGCTGCAGGCTTACGTGGCCTATGAAATGAATTGGACGTTTGTAATTTTGGAGTTGTATTGTCGCTGTAAATATAGTAACATCTTCGCAAGACATATAGCAGCCACTGCAGTTGGCACCCAAATTCATAGATTTATAGCACACTTGCTAACCACATCTACTTGAGATTTGCCAGAGTTTCCTCCTCCTCACTCTCCATGCCAAATATCCTACTGTATCTTTTTTCCTTCTTCACCTGTCTGTCTACCCCATTACTCAATGTCTTCATGTACCACACACATCACTTTTTGTGACATCCATAGTTTGCAAAAACCAGAAAGCCTCAACCAAACGAGTGGCACTGTGTCTGTGTTGCCTTCGTCTCGGCTCTGAGCCGAATAAAATGATGTGGTGGGATAGCAAAGCCGACTCAGTACAATATTATTATAAACGTTAAAAAAGCATATGTAAGCTAATTTTCTTTTATACTATAACATCACCAAATTTCTGTCAAATTAGCCAAAGCATATTTTTAGATTTTGGGATATTTTGTTTTTCTATGGGTGGCATGGTGGCACAGTGGTAGCACTGCTGCCTCGCAGCTAGGAGACCTGGGTTGGCTTCCCGGGTTCTCCCTGCGTGGAGTTTACATGTTCTTCCCGTGTCTGCGTGGGTTTCCTCCCACAGTCCAAAGAAATGCAGGTTAGGTGCATTGGTGATCTTAAATTGTCCCTAGTGTGTGTTTGGTGTGTGTGTGTGTGCCCTGTGGTGGGTTGGCGCCCTGCCCAGGGTTTGTTTCCTGCCTTGTGCCTTGTGTTGGCTGGGATTGGCTCCAGCAGACCCCCATGACCCTGTAGTTAGGATATAGCAGGTTGGATAATGGATGGATGGAGGGATTGTTTTTCTATTGTAGAGGTTAGTTTTATCCCTAAATATTAATATATTGTAAAGTCCTTTTTTTAGCGGATTCCTATACTGACCTGGATGTGCTACAATCTTGCCAAGTTTTAGCTTTTTAACTGAACAGGAAACAGTGGCTGCTGATGAGTGAGTCAATCAGTCAGCTTTTCATTTTTGTATCAAGATTTAAATTTGAAAAGATCTTTAAATTTCCTTGTGACTGTAACACATAGATCACACTCTTCTGGGTCTACCAGCAAAAAGTGGTCTAATTTAGTCTGATATGTAGTAGAGGTTACTCAAAAAATATGCTCTTATTTAGATATTTTTGAACATACTGTCTAATTTGTCCATTAGAATGATGTGTTTGGTTTATATCATCAGCATAGTAACATATTTTGGAATGGACACAGTAAATAGATAAGGATTTGTTATAAATCAACAAATAACAGGGATAAATTATATAGTATAGGACAGACACATAAACTGCTTTGCTTTGTAAAGGACAAATCTGAGTAAAATCAGTGTTATTTTAAATAAACATGTCAATGTTACACTCTTAGAGTTATTCTTTTCATAATGCCCCCGATTTATTGTCTTGTCTACAGAGTACAGTGCATATTTTACCTGCATAATGGTATTGCAAAGAAATAAGTCATTTTATATGAAATGTGATCACATTTAGAGATAACAATTAACATATTTTGCAGGTCTAATGGGAAAAATAGAACAAAAAGGAGAGAACTTGCAAGCTCCACAGTGGACGACTCAAGATTCGATCCCACATATGGAGAGGTTTGGAAACCAAATCTATCGTGACATTTGCAAAAGGAATTAGCCCAGAAGGAATTCATACTTTAATACATCCAACTACTTTTAAAAGAACCGATAAGAATAATTCTGATGGGTCAGGGTGTCGCATGTTGGGCGAAAAGACACATAACAGTGTCACTTTATTTTGTATGTGTGATGATGCATACAGCATATCGAGGACAAAATTGATTTTTAGTGTAACAGGAATCTCGGAAAACAGGCTCTTCAAGACAGCACAAACGTAGCTGTGAGGTCGTGTAGCTGCGCAACTGCGCAGGAAGGGTTGTGTATGACATTTATTTTGAAAAGGGAAAAACGGTGAACGCAATTATATATTGCAATGTTTCATGATATTTTTAATACAACATTATATATGTACTTGACACTTATTTTCAGAACTTTTAAATGATTGAAAAGTTAATTGGTTTGACCGGCATATTTCTCAAACTAAATGAAACAAATCATATTTACTATACTTTGTTTTAACAAATTCAATTTTAAAGAGAGAGAGAGAGTTCTACATTTGCAAAAATGTTTTAGAAAATTGCGCAAAAAGAATTGTCTTAAAGGCAATCTGGGTTTTATTTTGCAGGTCTTAAAACATAAGATATGTTGGATTTACATATGAAAAAAATAAGGGAACATTCTGCGTTCACCTTTTAAAGTTTATTAAACATTTAGAATGTTCTCGAAAATGAGTTTTCATTGCACACGTTTGAAGGTTCAATCAAAACGTTCGTTTGAAAATGTTTATTTAATGGTAATTTAACTAAATGCCAAAAAAATAAGCCTTATTATTTAAATATTTTTAGTTGAATCGTCATAAAATGAGAAATGCTATAGGTGGAACCATTTTTGGTTCCCAAAACACCAACAGGTTCCATACAGTAAATAAACAGGAATAGAGGACAACAGATTTGTAAAATACAATGGGTCATGATTGTAATATGGACTCTTCCTACATACGATGACACAGGCTAAACCCAGGTTTTCTTAATCTGTTAGTTTCCTGCTATAGGTATCTTACTATAGATTAAAGATCTAAGGGTTTTTCTGACATAGAAGTTTTTCAAAGCACAAAGAACCAGCTTCATTTGAAAAGAACACTTGCAGAATGGAATGGTGCTTTAAATGGTTCTACAAGAAACCACACAACCCAGTAAAGTACATTAAAATATCATTAAAAAATTATTTTTAAGAGCGTATAATGCCTGTGCAAACCATTACTTAAATATTAACGTATACTTTTAGCATAGTTGGTGTCTTGTGTGAAGTACAAACACAGGAGGTGCCACTCCATTGAATATGAAGATGCCATCTAAAGGAAAAAGTTTAGCATTACAATTGTACAGTATCTTCAGGGGTCAACATACATGCTTAAAACGTCGCAAATTAAAAGGATTTAAAATCAGTTTTTAACCAGAGAAACGTTTTTTATGAAAATTGATTGCACTGTAAATTATTTAACCTATTTAATATGGATATCCTAATATAATTCTAATACTTATTTGTTGTCATCCGTATTGCATTGCAGTTACTTTAACCAATTACAACCCAGTCGACCAAACCAATATTTTTGCTCAATCTATCATTAAAGATATTTTCTGGATCTTTACAACTTTAACTTGTGTATTTTTCTTCACTTATTTTATATGTCAATTAAATTTGTGCATAAACGGAACTCTTAGAACCAAAACGCATCATACAGAAAAAAAGAATACTTAGATCATATATACCGCTCCAGTGTCAATATATTTTCGTCTGATATGGTTATTCTTTTCTTGTAAAAACTAGTGCAAGTCATCGAGCTTCTCCTGCCTATTTTATTGCCCTATGAATCTGTATTGGCCGGAATGAAACATTTAGCTGTAAACAGGAACAATCCGGAGCAGTGTGTGGTGTTACAGCACAGTTAATAGGTGGAACCGAGAGCTGTTACAAGGAGAAAATTTAAAATGTTATAATTAATATGTCCGTTTAGGTTTCAAGAAGTTTATACGGACATTTTAAGAAAAATCTCAAATTAAAGAAAGTGGCTTCCTTTTTAGCTACAGCCTGAAGAACATGCGAGAAGTTCTATCTCTTTACGCCAAGCATTTAATTTGTTTTTTTTTTTTAAAGAAATTTGTGTTAATTGAAGATTGATGTTAATATGTAAGTATCTTACTTGTGATGGAAAATAAAATAGATGTGGAAAAAACATATACGCCAGCTACCTGCTATTTAACATGATGCACTCTAAAAACTACTGTTTTGGGCCAACAAAAAAAATTAACGCAAAGCTCTGCATCAAGCTTTTTAAGTTACTATAACTTCTGGTTAAAATTACGTAGAACCAACCCATAACATTGAGTAACTGGAAAAGGTTTTTCCTTCAGATCTTAAATTGCTTTTAAGCACCATCAGCTTAAAAAATTATAGGATACACAGAACTTTTTAAATTCACTGCACAGAAAAATTAAGTTGTCCCAACTAATTTATGTTATATTTTTAAAGACTGTTTTAAGCTCTACGTACTTAATTATTAATATATTTTAAAGTTGTGATGGTGTAAAAAGTGAAGTTGGTGTAATTAGTGTTTTCAGCCTATAATTTTCAGCTTTATCAAGTTTAATTATTTATTAAATTATTAAAACTACAGCCACTTAAAGAATGAAAATGTTGCAAAATTTACTTTATTGGAAATATAATGTTGCATTTTTATATTTTTCAACAAATAGCCATACTACAGCAGCAAAAATATAGGCCTCAATGTAATATTCAACTGCCAAATTTGTCAGACCGGACTTCCATTGCAGGATGCAAAAAACATTTTGAAAAATATAGCAACCTCACTATTAAAATACCAAGTGCTTACAAAGATCATGAGGTACGAACACACAACAGCACCTGCTCTCATCTAAGAACATTCTTAGACAAAAGAGCAACATTCTTTGAACACAGTATTACAAAACCATAATGAACATGAGCGGCACAGTGGCGCAGTGGGTAGCGCTGCTGCCTCGTAGTTAGGAGACCTGGGGACCTGGGTTCGCTTCCTGGGTCCTCCCTGCGTGGAGTTTGCATGTTGTCTGCATGGGTTTCCTCCGGGCGCTCCGGTTTCCTCCCACAGTCCAAAGACATGCAGGTTAGGTGGATTGGCGATTCCAAATTGGCCCTAGTGTGTGCTTGGTGTGTTTGTGTGTGTCCTGTGGTGGGTTGGCACCCTGCCCGGGATTGGTTCCTGCCTTGTGCCCTGTGTTGGCTGGGATTGGCTCCAGCAGACCCCTGTGACCCTGTGTTCAGATTCAGCGGGTTGGAAAATGGGTGGATGGATGGATGGATAATGAACATGTTTTCAACAGCACATAATCAACAAAAATTTAAAACAAAACCTGAGAATGTTTACAATTGAAACAGCGGTTTATGGATTAAATAATAATATGGGTTTAAAAAAAATGGCAGTGATTTGAAAGAAAAGTGTTCTTAGAAAATGCTGTACTTGAGATTCATTACTTTCCCACTGGTTTTTAGTCCATCAAGTTCAAGGAACAGTTTCTGAAATACTTTGTATGTACATTTTAGATCCTTGGGATAGCTCAGATTCAGAGCATGTATTAAACCCATGAGCAAAGCACAGCACCCTGGGACATCAATACCATCCAGGATTTTGGCTCCCTTGATCAGGATGGTTCCAGTGTTTGGATTCTGGTCTTTGATGATGGCAATCTTCAATACTTGCCTGTCAAGGTTTGCTTCAAAGTCTTCAATATTCTGGCAGAACAAATGCAAAAGTATATTAAGAGGTTTAGTAAAACAGAATTGTGTTATTACTGCTGACATTATTTTAACTATTCCAACACACAACCATACACATCTACTTACATGAACTGGCTCAACATGAGCAGTGAGTAGCATTGCCATCACACAGTAGCTATGGAGACAAATTTAACTCACTTTCTTTGTTTGTTGGGGTCAAAAGTGCCAATATGAAGTATTACAAGAGCATGAAAGCTTACTAGAATCTTCATAGTGGCAAAGTTTGTCAGGTATTAATCCATCCATCCATCCATTTTCCAACCCGCTGAATCCGAGCACAGGGTCACAGGGGTCTGCTGGAGCCAATCCCAGCCAACACAGGGCACAAGGCAGGGAACCAATCCCGGGCAGGGTGCCAACCCACCGCAGGACACACACAAACACACCAAGGCCAATTTAGAATCGCCAATGCACCTAACCTGCATGTCTTTGGACTGTGGGAGGAAACCCACGCAGACACGGGGAGAACATGCAAACTCCACGCAGGGAGGACCCAGGAAGCAAACCCAGGTCCCCAGGTCTCCCAACTGCGAGGCAGCAGCGCTACCCACTGCGCCACCGTGCCGCCCCAGATATTAATCCACCAAAAAGAAAAGATGGTGTTTGGCAGCCTAATCAGAAACCTGAATATGTTTGGACTAAGCATTAAGTCAATACACTCATATTTTTTTTTTCTCATTTACAAATGGGACAATGGTCAGATCCATTGCCAGGATTTAGCAAAATGCTGTTGTGGTTATTTCTATTATTTAAAGAAGCCTTCTTGCATATATTGTGTTATCCTCTAGCATTATAATGTGTCATTCTTTAGGAAAGTGAGAATGTTTCAACTATTTGTGATGTCAAATTGTGCCACAGTAGAACTTACTTTCAACTTTCAATTCTTTGGTTGAGGTCTACAGAGAAAAATTTCCTTTTTTAAAATGTCATGTCTTACTTTAGGCATATCACAGTGAAAGGTATCAAAACAACAAACATTTTAAAAATAACCACTTTATAAGTGAAACAGCCGTCTATAGCAGGTTTTTGTCTGGAATATTAAAGTGTAGATTCCACGGTGATAAATTACTTACATTAAACTCCTTGAAGAGGTCCTGTTCTTTTTCTCCAAGGTAGACAACCAGGCAACGAATGGCCACCTCTCTCCGTACTTCAATTGCATTGTTCTAATTGAGTAAAAAGAGAAAAAAGAATAAAATTAAATTCCAGTATGACTAATCCAAAAGGGTGACAAGTCAGCAAGCTTAATTTCAAAGACGAGTCTGATTAGTTCTCATACCTCTAGAAGCTGATTCTTAATGTGCTTAATCCTCAATCCTGAAGTTCCTCCTCTCGATGAGACTACATCCATTAATTTGGTCAAAACAGTCAATGGTCAAACAGAAAGAGCTCTATGCAATTCAACCTTTAAGACCAAGACAAACTTGGACAAAATTTATAATATTGCACTGATTCCATCCCCCCTGCAGATTTTATAAGCAAAGGAACACTTTACAATCCAGTTGAGGCAAAGCACACACATATGATGATGGTGGTGAGTTTAACATACATCCTGATTAAAATGGCTACTCTGAATAATTGCAAAAAAGGCACAAAAATGAAAATAACAAACAGAAGTTTTAAGAAAAATGGCTGTACAGCTTCGGAGTATACTCTAAACTTAACAACTGGAAAATAAGTCAAAGAAAGATTATTACAATTAATGAAGTATCTTCTCAAAATGGCATCAGGCTTACATGCATTAAGGCAATATTGCATCTAAAATCCTTAACCAACACTGAGAAATCATTAGCGGCTCGAACAAAAAAAAAAGTAATGTTGAGAAAATATGGTAAGATGGACGGCACTAAATTTCACCAGAGCTATTCAACCGGTTATGCAAAATAAGTAAATTATATGTTAGAGCAATGTAAATAATTATTATCTTGAAATTGCTCCTCTATCACTTAGCTTTTACCTGTTCATCTGCCTAATGTTAGACAGCCATCACGTTAGCCTGCCTGAATCCGTAGCTTAACCTCTACAGACGTAAAGTAACTTTACTAGTCCTATCAGCATTGCGCAAATAAAAATGCAGGATTATTGAAGGAGAAATTAAGTACTATTCACCTTTGACAGCAATTAAAATAGCTGCTCTATCACTCACCGTAGCTGTTTGTTTCACTCGCAATATGGCGTTACGATCTTCTCACAGCATGTTAAGTGGGAGGAGTTTCGTGCCCACTCATGAAACAGAGAAATTAAGTAGACATAACGTTAGATTAGGTTAGATGAACTTGAATTTTGTTTTTCAATAAATGAAAAAAGGAATTTGAGTTTAGATTACTTACAAGTCTAAGCTAAAATATGTACTAATATAATTCTTTCACGTCAACACATTAAATAATGTTTTCAAATTAAAATGTTTAATAAAATCATTGAAGTTGAAATTTTAACCTAATAGAATGCACTTGATTAAGTGGTGGTTAGAGGTCCCTTGAATTGCTTTTTACAGTGTGGGATAATCATAAGTTACTCGAAACTGTCAAAATAAATGAAAAGTGTGCAATTAAAATTGACATTTTAGACATAGTTTGGTTTCATTTAAAGCCTATTTAACACAGCAATTTTTGAAGATATCATTCCTATACTTTCATAATGCAGGATTTCCTAATTACGTGTTGGAAAAAGTTGCTTTAATACACCTGCTTATTAATACAATCTCTGTTATGCCAACCCAAATGTATTCATAATTCTGTATTTAACAAAAAATGAATTTGTGATCAGCATTGAACATTTTTTAATTAAGTGTTTTAATTAAGAAACTGAAACTATATATATTAAATATATTTATTACATTGATTGCCATTAACTAAATATTAAACAATTATTCTTACCTTCTTTTACACATTTGATGTAAAAAAAATACCGTTCAGTAAAATTATACACCTCCTGCGCCCTCAATTTATCTTATTTATTCTGACAGTGCTATTTCTATGGGGAAAATACGCCCATTCACAAGTGTACACTATTTTCTCTAGGGATTATGTGTTATATGCTTTTTACTACAATCGTTTTGAGTACAGTACTTAAAAATTGTGATTTAAACATGTATTTATAAGATAAAGGTTACAGCACTACACTTATAATTCACAAGACAATTCGCTATATAGTCACTTAATCCGTGACTTTTCTAAGCATTTTCACTTTACAACTCGTAGTGTATTATTGCCTCTCACAAGACATCTGGTGGCAACTTCAAAATGGCAAAGGTATTGTCTTCAACATGGCACAGACAATGTTTTTTTAATTATTATTAATGTGCACATTCTTCTTGCGTGGGATTTTCCTCCAACATTCAGTAGATGTATTATTAGGGATGACTGCTTTATGTTAATAAACCCTGCGAGTTGCTAACAGTTTGCTCTGCGCTGCTCCGTGTCCTGTACTCAGTGATAGCAGTAATAGCAGTGATAATAGGCTCTCCAACACCCCAAGAATCCAACTGCAAAGGGTGGCGCTGGATCGTAAGTTGAGGAGCTTAGTGAGTAGCTTTGACGGTACATCAGTTTAAAATGCTGAGCTGCAGTCTATAAACAGGATTCTGGAATAGAAGGTTTTATTATACAGATATGCCAGGATGTTATGAAGTAAGAGATATGGGCCGGTTTTGACGATGCAAACAATTTTGCGTTGATTTAATTAGATAAGATAATTATCTGTTTTGTTTCTTATAAAGAAATAATTTTCTTGGGAATTAATCTATTGAATCTTGCATTGACATGCTGTAGATCTTTGGAACTCTGCCAAAAAAAAAACTTTATAGCAATAAGTTAAGTGGTTGTCTCCAATAAACTGAGTTGTAATAAATCATGCCATCTCTTTAACAAAAAAAAAACAGATAAGGCGTTTTGAAGCTCCATATTGCACATAATTCATTAATTTTAATTCATATTCATTTATATATGTGGGTATTTTAATTTTTTATTCCAAGATGTTCTGAATTTTGTATCTTGCAGTGTACAGCGGTTCAAAATGCGGTTTAAACATAGCTCTTTAGTGACACCTACCGAAGAACAGCTAAATTGATGGGAAAAAAATGAAAGGAAAACGATGCATATTTTATTTCTTTTATTCCTCTATACATCAATTTTCTGTTCTGTTTTTAAAGTGTTCCAGGGATCAATGTGGGACCCATATCAGGACAGAGAACCCTCATGTACTACAAATACTCACGTTGAGTCATTTAGTTTAACCTGCACGTCCAAGAAAATCATAGTATTTTTTATTTTGGTTGGTGGGGTTGGGATATAGTTGGGTGAAATCCCATGCAAAAAAATAGATCATGTCTATTTCAGAGTTAATGTTCGGGGATTCAAGTCCAAGGTAGTGGAAATCGTTAAGTTTGATATAAATTATAAAGCTACTAACATCAGAGCATAAGGCTCCCTTTGAAAACGATTGTTGCAAAATAGATTGGAATAAATATAGTGAACTCTGAAAAACTTTTACTTTAACTTCCTTTATATCACTCCTGCCTTTCTTCTTCTTTGTCTATTATCTCTCTCAATGTCTCAGCTTACATTTTTATTGTTTTTTCTGATTCCTTTCCTTCTGTATTTTTCTCTTCTTTCATGTACTGTTTTTTGGTTCTTAGTCTTTCTTTATTCTATCTTCTCCATAGTAGGTTTCACCATATAATGGATCTGAGAAATCTTCGACTAGTATTTTTTCCTAATTTTTCTCCTCTGTGTGATCAATCTTCTTGTTTCGCAACTATCTCTACTTCATTTCTTCCTATGTTGTCTTTTACTGTTGCCACATATTTTTTATATGTACTTATACTTTATTGTATGCACTTTACCGAATTACAATTCATTCAGCTGGTGTTTTTAAGTCGATAAAGTAAATTAAAGTTCCCCCAACACGATAATCTATTACTCTCTGGTGCCCATTTTTCATTTTCGTGGTTGGGATCATTGTCATTTACTCAGCGGCAGTGGTATATAAAAAAGATGATCCCCTTCACTCATTGCTCTTCCATGAGATTAATTGCTTATGCCAGCCAAATGCTTATGCAGTTACTCACTTGATGAAGCAGCGAATCAAAACAAAACTTAAAGGGGTCCAAGCGCTCAACCCTTCAATCAGAAAATACATGAGGCCCTGTGAAATAATTCTATTTTAGAAGTATTTACAAGACTGATGGAAAAAAAAGTATAAACCATATGAATAGATCAGATTAATTTATTGGTAGTTTGTGGACATTTTTTGCATTTTGTTTGTAATTACTATTCTGTCTGTGTCTTTTGCTGTTTGAGGTGTGGTGGCACAGTGCTGCCTCATGGCTCAGGTCACATTTTTTGCCACAATAATCAGTCCAGTGTAGTTGACAGACAGTTCATACCTCTCAGGGACTCTTAAAAGTACACTACATTATTATAATCCGCTCAAAATGAGTTCAGTTTCTCTTCAATGGCTTCAGTGCATTTGTTGAGTTGGGTAAAGGTTCTAATTCAGAATTAGGCAATTGGTGGGTCTAAACATACTTTAAAACACTAAAATATTACACCAAAATTACACTACTGTAAAAGTGTCAACAGAAGACATGTAACAAATCTGATTTGAATGTTATTGTTATTATTTTATTATTATATGTGCTTTTCTTTATGTTTTGTTCATAACTATTTTATCTTACTGTCCAGATTACAATTAAAATAGTAATAGAAAAGACCCATGTGTTCTGTTACTTTAAAATAATTTCAGAGAATGCAGCAAGGTATCAAAATGCATTCAAGATACTGTGGAGAATTTTCACAGATATATTTCTAATACATTTTTTACTTTATTCCTTTCATCTGTCATTTTTATAGTGTCATTTTTGCTACTTGTACTCAGCTCATTTGTATCAAACAGTATGCAAAACAATACAACAATGCAGTTAAAATAGTGTAAAAATACTACCAAAAATAATCAGGAGTAATAAAATTAATGAATAACTTTGGTCTGTGAGGTTGAGCTCTTTTTAAGTTCTTGTGTCTATTGTCAAATGTCAGTGTGAGTGTAGCACAATGAATGCTTTTGCCCGCCATTATAAATATTAATTTTTTTTGGTACTTTGCCTCCCAGCATTGAGAGGGACTGTTGACCTTGTACCCCAACCCTTTCTAATGAATTTTGTGTGGTTTTTAATAGTGGAATAGTCGGTAGGATTCATATGCTGGACCCAGCAACAAATGCTAGAAACCCTCAGAAATATGGCATATAGCAGATTCATAGCTATAGCTTCAAGTAGTAAACATGTAAACTATGTTGTCAGAGTATGGGGGACTGTTTGGGAAGAAGTGTTACAGGACAGGTTACAAACTGAGTGAAAAGATCAGAACAAAATGCAAGCTAGGTACAATTTACGAAAATCTAACAGCAGCCAAACCACATGTACTTCAGAAGAAGCTAAGCACGTTTGACAAGAGAGTCTTTAAACACTTGTTAAACACATCAAGGATCTCAGAAGTCTGAATGGAAAAAGGAAGCTCATTCCACCAGGTAGGAGCTACACTCCATTTCTTGACAGACATGAGTGGTTGAGAAGGAGTATAGGCCTCCTTGAGAGTTTCCTTATATATACATGCTGATCCATTGAATACTCTGTAAGCAAGCATCATAGATTTAAACTTAATGCATGCTACTACATTGATCTATATGGTGATCTGAAAAAGGAGTGACATGTGCTCACCTAAGCTGGTTGAAAATCAGACGTGGTGCTGCATTTCGAATTATCTGAAATATATGACTCTTTGAAGAAGTGCCTGATGAACTAAGTTTTCAATTTTTTTCCTTTTGTCTGATGGCATTTAAAGGGATTACTAGCCTGATTCCAGTACTCTTTCTAATGGTTTTGTGTGATTTATTCACACCATGTAATGGCTTTTGCATGAACTTCTGTATTAAAACTAACAGAACATTTTCCAGATGTTCAATTAAGGACATCATATTCAGTCCCTTTTTAAATATTGCAAGTGTACTTTTGAATACATCACACTCAACACTGTACAACTCTCCCTCTTTAAGTTATTCATAGATACTGACTTTATCAGCTTGAAATGTCATTTTCCAATATCAAAATCTATTTTTTGTCATCATTAATTTAAACAGTACATTAATTAACATTACATTTCTGTGAAATTCAGGTTATATCATTCGATATTACACTTAGATTTTCCATTCAATATTGTAATATTTATTAATAACAAAAATAATACACTGTTAGATTATTTCTTTTGAAATAAGGAGAAAATCATTGTTGATCAACCCAACTTTCCAATTTAATTTTCAAAAAAGCATTGTGTAATTAAACAACAAATGGCTATTAGTGTAAAACTTTGAAATGACCTCACAAACATCTTTCATCTTCCCGTAATATGGCTCCCATTACATGGATTTTCATAGGTCTCACTCAGGTATGTGTTATTATTCCATCAAATCCTAGTAGTCTTTCCGTCTGACTTTTTACTGGTTAGAGTTTTAGGGGCTGGTGCCAATATTGAAATAGTCCTGATTTTCAGCTCAAATAAAGATGTTTAATTTTTATGACCAATAAAAACAACTAATTTTGAGCCAATACAAATGAGTAAAATAAAATTGAAACATAGAATTAATATGCAATTTTTTCCAGGATTAACATAAACATAACCACTAAACAATTTGACTTTTGAGGCAAACATATAATGTCAAGTTTGTAAATTTGTGCTCTGTTTACTCTGCCCAGAAAGAAATAACTGCCTGCTTACAGCAGTTGATTTTTTTCTATGTCTGAAGAACTTCTAAATGAAAAAATATTACTCAAAACATAAAAAGAAATCAAAAACATATTACAACCTTGACAATAATATCTTCTTGTATACACTTGTGTTATTTATGTAAAAAAAGAGCATATATTCTGCTATGCTGTTTTAAATGCAATTATTTATTTTGTGGAATTTTTGGAATCAAATACAGTAATCCCTCACTATATCGCGCTTCGCCTTTCGCGGCTTCACTCCATCGCGGATTTTATATGTAAGCATATTTAAATATATAACACGGATTTTTCGCTGCTTCGCGGGTTTCTGCGGACAATGGGTCTTTTAATTTCTGGTACATGCTTCCTCAGTTGGTTTGCCCAGTTGATTTCATACAAGGGACGCTATTGGCAGATGGCTGAGAAGCTAGATTGCTTACTTTTCTCTCACTCTTGCGCTGACTATCTGTGATCCTGACGTATGGGGATTGAGCAGGGGGGCTGTTCGCACACCTAGACGATACGGACGCTCGTCTAAAAATGCTGAAAGATTATCTTCATGTTGTGATCTTTTGTGCAGCTGTTTCCTGAAACGACATGCTGCACGGAGCTTCGCATACTTAAAAGCTCGAAGGGCACGTATTGATTTTTTTATCTGTCTCTCTCTATCTCTCTCTCTCTCTCTCTCTCTCCCTGCTCCTGACGGAGGGGGTGTGAGCTGCCGCCTTCAACAGCTTTGTGCCGCGGTGCTTCGCATACTTACAAGCCAAACAGCCCTATTGATTTGTTTGCTCCTTTGAAGAGGAAGATATGTTTGCATTCTTTTAATTGTGAGACTGAACTGTCATCTCTGTCTTGTCATGGAGCACAGTTTAAACTTTTGAAAAAGAGACAAATGTTTGTTTGCAGTGTTTGAATAACGTTCCTGTCTCTCTACAACCTCCTGTGTTTCTGCGCAAATCTGTGACCCAAGCATGACAATATAAAAATAACCATGTAAACATATGGTTTCTACTTCGCGGATTTTCTTATTTCGCGGGTGGCTCTGGAACGCAACCCCCGCGATGGAGGAGGGATTACTGTATTGTAGACAAAATAATTTGTTGTTTGCTATTCTTTTTGAAGTGTTTCTACCTTTAATTCTTGAGTAAAGTTTGTTTTGTTTAAACACTTTGCACATCTTAATCTCAAGTGCCACTTTGGTACCTCGGAACTGGCTCTTTTTACTTATTTAATGAAAAGTGTACCCAGACAGAAGCTAGATGCATTTTGGGGAATCTCCACTTTTCAATAAGTGGTATTGTACTGCAGGGCCACAAAATCCATTAGTTGACATAGGTGGCCACCTAGGGTACCATTTTTATAGCTCAAGGACCACATGCTCCAGACATTGAATGGGATCTCCCCTGGGGCCTCATGTATAACACCGTGCATAGAACTCACACTATAACATGGTGTAAGCACAAAAGCGGGAATGTGCGTATGCACAGAAAAATCCAAATGCAGTAATCTGTACGTACGCAAACTTCTACGTTCTTCCCACGTAAATCCCAATCAGCGTGAAAAGTAACGCACGTGCACGCGCCTTCTGTCCCACCCCAACTCCTCCCAGAATTACGCCTCTTTGAATATGCAAATCAATATAAATAGCCTTCTGTGATAAGACAATGGGAAAAGCACGGGGGAAAATATAAGAATTTCAGCGAATACCAAGTGGAGGCAAAGGAAAAATGTACTATTTGTTGGTTTAAACAGTAATATAATCAACAAAAGAAAGTTGATAGAGTGACAGAGTGTTGGAGAAACTCGAAAGCTCAAGTTCACAAAGTCGCACAGTGCCCAAAATAAAAAAGAAGTCACATATCAAAGTCGCCGTGAAAAGGCGAGTCGTAGCCCACCGTCTGAGTGTCATATGAAAGCTTATTAAGGTACAGAGAAAAAAAAATGGGCACACAGTGGGGAAAAAAGCACGAAATGTCAACTTTAATCTCGAAATTTCCACTTTAATCACGTAGTTTACTTTGCCATTAAAGTAGAACATCGCAAAGTTCATCTTAAAATGGTTTAATTTACTAGTTCTCAAATCCCATCGTAACTAAAGTAGCACATTAAATGTTTTGTTCTGTATTTGATCTTCTATGTGCTCTATGTGTGTGAATCACTACCTGCTTCTTAAACGGGCTTTCTCTTTCTCCGACAAGACACAGAATCCATTACATTCATGATATTACAGCTCTCTGAATAATTAAAATACTGAGATGTATACGTGATATCTTTTTCATGATGATAGGAATGAAAGCATGTTATTAAACATGGGAACACGGTGGCGCAATGCTTGTTCATGTCTCATGCAAGAGGCTTGCTGCGCCATGCGTGACCTTCGATGAAATAATTTATTACAGAAGTACTGTCTCTTTCAAACGTACTAACCTCCAATTCCTGTCCTTACTTTTCTTTCTCCAAATACCCAATCGCCACACAATCAGCTCTGTAATAGACATTAAGCCATTTGTAAGCTTAGAACGCCAATTCTTCAAAACTTTTAAGGAACATTGAAATATCTTCATATTACGTGTTTAAATATTCTATCCATCTATCCTTCCAGTGTCGCGTCAGCACCAGCAAGAATACAACGCAATGCAGGAACAATCCCTGAACTAGCTAGCGCTGCGGCACCGTGTCCTCACATGTTTAATTATTAACAATACAGATTATTTAAATGAAGTTAAAGTTTTATCTGTATAATATAATCAACATATTTTGCTGTATTTCATCTTAAAAATGATATTGTCATCATATGTAAATACGCGCTTTATAAAGTGGCGCAGGTTGTGCAATATTATAACTGTAGTGCAAGTTTACAGTGAGGTAATTGAACTTATAAGTACAAACAGTTCTACATGGAGCACTTGATGGACTGATTGAGTACGTTTATAGTTCTTGGGATGAAACTTTTTCTAAACCGTGAAGTCCATACAGGAAAGTCTCTGAAGCATTTTGCCATGGCTGAGGCAGCGTCTGCTTCATGCTGTATACCGATAATTCTGTTTCTAATCAGCTGCTGCTGTGATTCCCCACTCAGATACAGTGATATAAATACTCCGAGTGGTGCAGTGAGAGTAATGTGGAAAAAGATGATCTTCTGTGGCAACCCTTAACGGGAGCAGCTGAAAGAAGAAGAAGATGCAGTGAGAGTAACAACGCTAAAGCAGTTATGGTATTTGGAATATTATGGCTATTCCCTGGACCATTATATTGCTGCAGATAAATTACAATCAGATGCATTACACTAATAAACAATATGTAGTTAGTTTCAGGGTATTTATAAAGCTGTGTCAGGAATGTGGATCTAAGAAAGAAAGGGTGACCACACAGGAACAGTAGCACTGCTTTGACGCTGGGTGCCGTCAGTCTGCAAAACCGAGCGGAGAAATTGTGTACGCCAGGGTATGAGGTACCGTGGAAATGTGCGTGGCTTTACGCCAAGTTTAGGTTTTATACATCGCGATTTGAGCGTGGAAACGTTCGTATGCAACATTTCTGTGCGTACACACCGTTTATACATAAGGCCCCTGGACCTCAAAGTGTAATAATAATGCACGCTACAGGTTTATGAAACTCCAGAATGTTTTTACTACCAAAACGCTGTGCAATAGACATCAAGAGGTGGCACTGGGGACATCAAGATCCACCAAGAGGGACCCAACCTTGGGTTTGAGATGTTCTTCAACTGGTACTGTTGTAATGGTAGGTGCCTTTGTGCTTATCTATAACAGTTTTATCTGGTACATTGTGAATGCAGTTTAATTTATTTTTATTAAAGGAGTAAAAATAAAATCAATATAAACACAGTAAGAAATATTGAAACAAACAGAAAAATATCACACCATATTATCCATGCATATTATGTACAGTATGTATGTATTTATTGAGCTGTCTTAACTCCAGATTTAAGTCATATATGCTCTGCTATATATTCAGCAGTTATAATAATAATAATTTTAGCTATTTAAAGAATTACTGTCACAGATGATTGCCATTTTATAAATTTGTTCATGATTTACAATTGAAAAATCACCAGAAACAAAAGTAACTAACTTTTATTTTTGCTAAAATAAGTTTTAATTTGTATGTATTGTTGTAAGGCAGCACGGTGCCTCGAAGTAAGGAATGCCAAGGTTCATATCGCAGATGCTCTCAGTGTGGAGTTTGCATGTTCTCCCTGAGTCTACATGGGTTTCCTCCAAGTACTACGGTTTTGTCTCACAGTCCAAAGACATGCAGATTTTGAGGACTGATGAAGTTAAATTTTCCATTGTGTGTGGCCCTGTACAAGGGATGTTCCTGCCTTGTGCCCTATGATTGCTTGGATCGACTCCAAATTCCCCATGAACATGCCCTGGATAAGCGGGTTAAGAAAATGGATAGATGGATGTATTGTTGTTCTTTTATGTTGGATCATTTCTTTCTCAAACTAAACAGAACTAGTTAGTAAATAATCTAATGACAACATCAACAGTTTGAGTTAGCAACTTTGAAATTTAAAGTTGCAAGGAAAACAATTGGCATTTCTGGCCTGCAGAGTGGAAAAAAATTGTTTTTTCTATCGCTTTTAGGGTGTGTCATTTTTCTAACCCAGAATGAGTCAAATGTAATCCAAAATAAGGCATTTTACTAAACAGGTTCATATTTACAAAGGCAAGAGATAACACAAGGAAGTAAAAAGTATAAAATAAATAGACAAAATCAAAACCTTGGCTATCTCACTGGATCTAGTTGTCACAAAGTTTGCACCCATGTTTACCTGTTAGAGGGCCTTATGCACTTTTCCATCACAATACAATATATCATTATTTTCCTTCTAACCTTTTTTATTCATTACCTCTTACCTAACATTTTTCTGCCAGTCAAACCTAGATCCAATATCCAGCCAACCTGAAGTTCAATGGTGTGGTGTCCACAACATCCTTTTAAGACTTGACCAAGAATTACTTCCACAAATGTCCTATAACTATAAAAATATCTGGCATTAGGAATGAATTTTGGTGTCTCAGCAACATTCTCCTACCACCGTTCACCTAACACTTCCTGTAGTTTCCCAAGCATCCACTCCAGACCTGTTTTTTCACTTAAATGACCAGGCAACCTCCACATCACCTACATATTAAGCTGAGTAGTAGTGTGTCATGTATAATAGAATGGTATCCCCCGAGAGGCCACCTATTGTAGAGTGAGACTTTTATTATTGTTTCCTACAGTCCATCCATTACTATAGCACCAATATATGGTGCCTGTTCAGCAATGCTGGCATGCCTATGTAAGTAGTCAGTATCTTTTTCTCAGCATAAAAGATTTTCTAGGAAAATCATCTTTAGAGTGTGTAACCTCCCAGATACACAGTTTTGGGAAACAAATGTCAATTTTCTCCACAGAACTTAACCTAGTACTTGAATACAGAACTCAAAATCTTGGTTCTTGCACAATGGTTTCAACCAGCACTTCAATCAAATATTTCAAGAAGAAAATGTAGCTGTATTCATTTAATGGAATCATGTGTAGTATCACTTGCAGCCACCAGATGGTAATGATGAAAAATGTAAACTATAGTAGAAATTAATGTACTCTACAACAGTGTGGGGTTTTAATAGTTTATTGTTTTCTTACATAGATCTATTTTTTTGTGATTGTAATTCTTTCATTTACTTTTTATAAAGCACTATGGGCTACACTTTTTAAATAAATATTTTAGTACTTAAATAAATGTTACATTAAATTATGCCTTTTATTGCTTCTTAAATTTGCAATTTATAAATATTACAAAGTGTTGATCAATTACTGTGTAGGACTGATCATTTCTAGCCCTTAAATGCACACCTGAGATATGCTGTCTAGACTCAATGAGATGGTCAAGTAAATGGACCTTCTTCTACTTTGCTGTGGCTACTTAGCTGACCACAATGAGAATAATTTAAATACTGCCACCAAATATTAAGAGAGTAAATCAAAAATTAAAAGCAATTTGAAAATTGCATGGTAACTACAACGGATAGAAGCTGATGTTCTTGATGGCTTATGAGTAGTTTGAACACACACACATTAGCCTAGTTGAAACCAAGGTCAAACGAACATGAACGTGTTAAATCTGCACAGCTTTGCAACAGTGCCATGTTTCATGCTGTCTTTGCATACTTGAAAAAGTGAGCATAGATATAGCAAACGGACTACAGAAGTAAAGGGTTGTTGCATGCAATCTGAGAGTTGTGCTGTCTTCATTAGAGCAATATAACATTGGTGATGAGGATGGAGCTTTTGTTCCCACCAACTCCTGCATTCCTTGCACTGCCGGGCGATCTTCCAGTGCCATGGACTCGCTGGATTGAATCTTTTAAGACTTATTTTAACAGCTGTTGGTTTGGATGAGGTGAACGATGCTCATAAAACAGTCATACTTATACACTGCCTAGGCATTGAAGGCCAACGTTTCTTTAAAACCCTTGGAACTGTGGCATCGGTGAGTCTCTTGTCATCTCATTTTTCTACGCCTTACACTGTCATCATTCAACAAATTCTATTCTACCAGTGCCATCAGTAGCCAGGGGAGTCAGTTCATCAATTTGTGGCTGACTTGTAGGGTTTAGCCAGCTTTAACAAGTTTGATGAGTTACACAACAAATTTATCAGGGACCAGCTTGCAGAACATGCCAGTAACCCTAAAGTTTGTGAAAGATTATTGATGGCACCAGATGATATGACTCTTGTGAAAGCAATCGACATGGCATTTCAAATTTAATCCGCCTCTAAACTTACAGCCAGACTTGCAGTTTCACCGGCTCAGCACCAGCCTGCCATACGACAAGTGACTGAAACTTGAAACCTGCGTTGCCAGTGAGGGGGTGATTGTTCACTATACTGGGCAGTTGCAGTCCGTTTCTATACAGCACTGCGGGAACTGTGGTTCCTCCAGTCATAACCCTAGAACTCCAAGCCGCCCCGCAGAGGAACAGAGGTGCCAGAACTTCAGGAAGCTTAACCGCTTTGCTAACGTCTGACACTCGGCTACCACTGTACAAATGGAACAGTCATCTTCTAATTGGGTCTCAAACATAGTGATAGTTTAAAAAAAAAAAAGGTGGGGTACGCCTGTACATTGACCTTAGGGCCATGAACAAAGCAGTAATACAAGGTAAATACCCACTGTTGAGGAGCTCACCACCCAGTTCCATGGCTCAAAGGTATTTTCCAAATTGGTCCTTCACCAAGGGTACCTGCAGATTCCTCTCCACCCTAAAAGCAGAGATTTGACTGCCTTTGTCACCCATAATGGGGTGTTTTGTTATAATGGGTTTCGTTTGGACTCAGCTCTGCCCCAAGCTGTTTTCAGAAGGTGATGTTTACTATCTTTGCTGGAATCCCTGGGGTGGTCATCAATTTGGACAACATTGTTGTGCATGGCCCAACCCCAGCCGCCCATGAACGTCTGCAGCAAGTGTTTAAAGTATTAGCCATTCATCACCTTACACTAAATGGAAAAAATGAGTTTTTTCAGTGCCTCACATAGAGTTTGTGGGATTTAGTCTGACAGCCAATGGCATCTCTCCACTCCAGTCTCATGTGGAAGCAATTCAGCGCATCCCTAAGCCCACAAATGCAACTCAAGTGGCCACACTTCTTGGAATGACTGGCTTCTATCTCTGATTTCTGCCACAGTACTCTAACACAACAGTCCCACTATGTTACCTGCTAAGGAAGGATGTCCCTTGGTCCTGGACTCCTGCCTGCTCAGAAGCTGTTCGTCTCTTGAAAGTACAGCTCACATCTTCACCTGTCCTTGCTCATTTGATATCTCTCGCCCAACTTTTGTTACATGCAATGCTTCCAATGTAGAACTAGGAGCCGTGTTATCTCAGCTACAGAATGGTACTGAACAACCCATTTCCTTTGCATCCCGGGATCTGAGTGCAGCTAAACAAAAGTACTCTGTGGGTGAACACGCAGCTCAAGCTTGTATTTGGGCTTGTGAACAATGGCACATATTTCTTTTTAGGTGTGCATTCACATTACACACTGACCATCAGGCACTTAAAGCCCTATTGTTAACATCAGGCATTGGGCACCAGCCCCTTAGAATTTACCGCTGGCTCGGAAGACTGCAGCAGCATAATTTTACATTACAGTTCACTCCTGGCTGTGAAAATGTTGTGGCGGACCTGTTGTCCCGTACTTTCCCATGCCCCACCAAAGAGCAAGGACATGACATGAATGGACATGAATGAACCAGAACTTGCTCAAATGCTCCACTCTTCACTTCAAGCCACTGTCTCCTTACAAGAACTTCAACAAGCCCAAGAAAACGGACCTGTTCTTTCCTACCTGCCGATTTTCATTCGTTCAGGTTGGCCCTTACAGATTTTGGAGGAGCTGTCTCCATACTGTTGACAGAAATTTTGTGTAGCCTGTGGGACCCATACAGTTGTTCCTAGCTGCCTCCGATCACGCATCCTGACCATGGCTCATGGAGGCCATTTAGGCATTGTGTAAGTTAAACTGTGCTGCCACGATCTGGTGTGGTGGCCTGGTTTAGACAAAGATATTGACCATCTTGCTCGTGACAGCACTGCCTGCCTTGTTAGTGGGAAAACTGGGTTTCCCGCCCCCCCCCCCCCCCCCACCCCCCCCCATAGCCTTGGTAACACCTGCAGCTTGATATTTGTGGAAAGTTCCATGGAGTTACACACCACTATCACTTTCTCATTGTGGTCTACAACTTGTACTCCAAGTACCTGAAGTGCTGTCTGTTACAAGATGTGCAGTGACTGATTTCTTGGATTCTCTGTATGCTGCTGGAGTCTGCCATCTGCTATCACCATCGACAATGGGCCCCAGTTTGTATCATCAGAATTACCTTCTTTCTTAGCCACCTGGGGCATTTATCACATTCGGGCAGCTCCATATCAATCCCAAGCAAATGAGGGAGTAAAAAAAGTGAATCAGATATTTAAAAAATGGCATTAGAGCTCACTTGGTTGAGAGCTACACATTCTCAACTACTCTTCTCTGTACTCTTTCAGACTACAGAGCAACAAAACACTCCACTACAAGCAGCTCTCCTGCATGTCTTATGTTAGGGTGTGTGCTACGGCTTCCTCAAGATTGTTGGCGGCACCAGGCTACCCACAGCCTCAGCAAAATACAGTCTCTGAATGCTAGCAAACAATGAAGGCACACTTTGATCAGAAGCATAGTGTGCTTCTGTGCAGAATGTTTATGGTCAACCAGACCAAGCTTCATTGGTTGCACTTGTTCTTCCCACTTTAGACCTTTTTACCTATTCAGAAATGTTTTGTTAAGTCATGCTCTTTTCACTTCTGTACAGACACACCATCCTTTATTGAATTTCAGCAGGTTTCACTCCATCAGCATAGCAGACAGTCACACTCTACCTGGATTTCACATTCCTTACAATGGAATCGCTGATCATTAGTGTAGTTGGATGCCAGGGTGAAGTTTGTTATTGATTCTGCGAAGGAGTGGCTGCCCCGCCAACACCCCCAAAGGGTTAGATTTCACAGGGAGCTGTGAGGGTGGTGAGGCATACTTCTGTGGTCTGGGGCAACTTGCTGTTGCAGGTATAGAGCACCTGGTCTTCTGAGTCCTAGCAGGCGCACATTTAGGTTGAGGGAGAAAACAGTCAGTCAGCAGAGGAAACTCTTTTTCTCATCCAAAATGCTGAATCTCTTGTCCAGACAGATTTCCTCTTTTAAAGGTGACATGATGAAAAGCCTACTCTGTCCTACAACTATTGAAGAAATTGAACTGGCAGTTATTTTAGGCCTGGCCCCAAGATTAGTCCAGGACTGACTCATGTTGACCGGACCAGGCTCCACACATGGAGTATCAGACCAGGAAATGATGGAATCCAGTTCACCTCCAGTATCAATGATAGAGGCACACACCACAGCTAAGGAGACAAGGAACTGCATGTCATCCCTGATTTGGTGGAATATGGACATTCTTTTATCCAGCACAGCAATTCTCTCATCACAGCAGAGACAGACCTCACAAGATGGAGAGATGATTGGTGGAATGGTTTGCTAAGGTAACAAGCCTCAGTAGCTGAACGGTGTTCTCTGTTATTTCTTAGTGGCCTTCTCTGTTATCCCTAGTACCTTCAATAACACAGTAACCATATGTTCTTTGATTTCACAAGGATTTATTTTTTCACAAGACAAACAAAAGTAACAATCAGCAGTTACAGCTATAGCATTTGTTCAAGTTCATGGTCTTCCATGCTTATTTATTCTAGTGTCCAGTACTGAATTAAAAAAGGCATTTTATCATCAGAAATTAATGAAGGAATTGTACAACAGGCAGTTTTTAGACAGTCTTCCTTTATTTTTGAGCTTGCTTAACCAATAAACTTTTAGTTCTAAAACTACTGCTCTGTGCACAGCAACCCCACACACATAGCAATACATTTAAAATAAATGTAGAAATGGGTTTGCTGTTACTCACACAATCAATGACTCCCTGGTGAAAAAAATATTAGACATTTCACAAATTCTTTAGATGAAGGTTTTAAATTTGAACTCAGTGTGAGTGTGAGTAAGGGAATGTGAATAAGTGCACTCTGCAAAAGACCGGAACTCTGTCCAGGGCAAATTCTGTCTTGTACAAACTCATTCTGGGAAGGCTCTTGTCCCCATTACTATGAATTGATTTAACTGTTTTGAGGCACTCCATTTCCCCTTACAAAAATGAAACATATGTACGATGCATTTTTAAAATATATTTTAAAATATGCTACAATATATTCTAATGTAACTATATTAGAACATCTTGCAATATACTGACATATGTTGTAAAGTACATAAATTATTGCCATTTTTGCATATTGCTATACTGTATAGTTTTAAAAATATAAAATACATATTTCTTATATATTTATACAGTATATATATATATATATATATATATATATATATATATATATATATATATATATATATATATATATATATATTTCAACTTTTATTGAATCTATTTAAAGCATTGTAACATTCCATATAATCAAGTCAAACTTAACAAAACTAAATTCAATTCAACCCCCACCCATGAGAAGGAAAGAAAGGCCAGCAGCCTGAGTAAAACTTTTGAGAATAGCATAGAGGGAAGGGAGTGTTTCTCCCCAATATAAGAGCTTATTCTAAAATTTTATTGATTAGATCCAGACAAGTTTTAAAAAAGTTTTGAAAAGATCCTCTAAGACAGAACTTTATTTTTTCCAATTTCAAATAGCATATAAAATCAGCTACCCACTGATTAACAGAAGTGGGTTAGGATTCTTCCAGTTGAGCAAGATAAGTCTATGTGCTAAAAGTGAAGTAAGGACAATTATAGTTTGTTTGTCCTTCTCCACTTTAAGTCCATCTGGGAGTACACCAAACACAGCTGTTAATGGATTAGGAGTGATTGTGGCACCAAGGCTGTCTGATAGGAATTTAAACATTTTTGTCCAGAATGATGTTAATTTGGTACACACTCAAAACATGTGGCCTAGTGAAGCTGGAGCTTGATTGCAACGTTCACAGGTTGGATCTTGCCCTGGAAATATTTTGGACGATTTTAAACGAGATGCAGTAGATGTGCTTGATAACATATTTTAAGTTGAATAATTGAATGCTTTGTGCATATGGAGCTAAAGTGAATTCTGTGCATGGCTGCCTTCCACTCCTTTTCTGAAATGTTGACTAAGAGATCCTTTTCCCACTGTACTTTGGGATTTCTAAAAGGAAGGGACTTTACAATTGTTTTATATATTTAAGATATGCTGTCTGAGTCTTCAAGACCTGATCAATATCTGTTTTGGAATAGAAATAGGTGGGAGGTGAGGAAAATTGGGCAAATTTTGTTTAGCAAAGTTACTGATTTAGAGATAGCGGAAAAATTGTGCTGATGGGAGACTAAATTTAGAGTGTAATTGTTCATAGGATGCAAATACATTATTTATATGCAAATCTCTAAATGACTTAATCCCATACATTTTCCAAAAATTAAAAACCGTGTAAGCTTGACAGGGTGGAAAAAGGTGGTTATCATGTAGAGGTGCCACAGATAAAATATTCTCTAACTTGAAGTGTTTCCTAAATTGGTTTCAAATTTTGAGTGAATAAAGGACAATTGAGTTGTTAGTATATTAACTATACCTTTTTTATTTCGGGCACTGTACGACTTTCTGAACTTGAACTTTCAATCAACTTCCTTTTGTTGTTTATACAACTACTTAAACCAACAAATAGTACTTTTTCCTTGCCTCAACTTAGCATTCGCTGATATTTTTCTTTTTTCCCTGTGCTTTTTTCATTGTCTTTTCACAGAACACTGAACTTACGGGAATATTTTTTATTGATTTTCATATTCAAAGGGGTGTGATTCTGGGAGAAGTCTGGGAGGTGACAGCAGGAGCGTGCAGGAGCATTACATTTCACGCAGACCAGGATTTATGTAGCGGAAGTGCGTGGAAGTTGGCTTACGCACAGTTTTCTGCATCTGAATTTTTGTGTACGCACATTTCGACTTATATCCATACACCATGTTTTAGTATGAATTCTACGTACTGCGTTATGCATGAGGCCCCTTGTGCTTTCCCTCCCAAAAGTGAGTTTATAGCATATATATAGTATATATACCTACCTGGAAAGGGGTCTCTCTTTGAACTGCCTTTCCCCAGGTTTCTTCCATTTTTTCCTACAAGGTTTTTTTGGGAGTTTTTCCTTGTCTTCTTAGAGAGTCAAGGCTGGGGGGCTGTCAAGAGGCAGGGCCTGTTAAAGCCCATTGCGGCACTTCCTATGTGATTTTGGGCTATACAAAAATAAACTGTATTGTATTGTATTGTATTGTATTGTATAGTGTCTCGTATTTCTGTTAGTGTCAGAGGTATATCCAATTCCTCCAATCCAATTTTTTTCTTTTATAACATTTTATTAATTGTATTAAAATCAAATAACATTCCATACAAGCAAGTAAAGTTTAGCAAAAATAGGTTCAAAACAAATCGACCCTCACCAGAGGTAGGTCAGCAGAGTAAAACTTTAATAATAGTAAAAATATGTCAATAAATAAATGAATAAAAATAAATAGAATAAAAAAAGAGGGGAGAGAATCTGCTTCCTCAATTTAACTGCTTATTCTAAAATGCTATTGATCAGATCCTGCCAAGTTTTAAAAAAGCTTTGCACAGATCCTCTAAGTGAGAATTTGATTTTTTGCAATTTTATGTAATATATAACATCAGTTATCCACTAACTTAAAAGAGGTGTGTTAGCATTCCTCCAGTTTGTTTAACAAAGTTTCTAATTTGAATGTAGTTAAAGAAATGTGTTGCTGGAAAGTTAAATTTAGAGTGTAATTGTTCGTAGGATGCAGAGACTTTATCTACATACAAATCTGTAAGTGATTTATTCCCAAATGTTTTCCAGACAAAACTATGTACGTTTGAGAGGGTGGAAAAAGGTGGTTCTCGTGCAGAGGTGCTACAGATAAAAGCTTCTCTGTCTTAAAATATTTCCTACATTGGTTCCATATTCTGAGTGAGTGAAGCACTATTGGGTTGTTAGTATATTGGTGATGACTTGATGACTGACAGCCTGTCACTCTGATGTCACATATGATGAAGACCATGGAGCGGCTGCTGCTTCACCACCTGAGGCCACAGGTACGCCACAACCTTGACCCTCTGCAGTTTGCATACCAGGAGAAGGTGGGAGCGGAGGATGCCATCATCTATATGCTACACCGATCACTCTCCCACTTGGACAGAAGCAGTGGTGCTGTAAGAATTATGTTTCTAGACTTCTCTAGCGCCTTCAACACCATCCAACCTCTGCTCCTTAGGGACAAGCTGAAAGAGAAGGGAGTAGATTCATACCTAGTGGCATGGATCGTGGACTATCTTACAAACAGACCTCAGTATGTGCATCTCAGGAATTGCAGGTCTAACATTGTGGTCAGCAACACAGGAGCGCCGCAGGGGACTGTACTTTCTCCATTCCTGTTCAGCTTATATACATCGGACTTCCAATACAACTCAGAGTCCTGCCATGTGCAAAAGTTTGCTGACGACACTGCTATTGTGGGCTGCATCAGGAGTGGGCAGGAGGAGGAGTATAAGAACCTCATCAAGGACTTTGTTACATGGTGTGACTCAAACCACCTACACCTGAACACCAGCAAAACCAAGGAGCTGGTGGTGGATTTTAGGAGGCCCAGGCCCCTCCTGGACCCTGTGATCATCAGAGGTGACTGTGTGCAGAGGGTACAGACCTATAAATACCTGGGAGTGCAGCTGGATGATAAATTTGACTTGACTGCCAATACTGATTCTCTGTGCAAGAGAGGACAGAGCCGGCTATACTTCCTTAGAAGACTGGCATCCTTCAACATCTGCAATAAGATGCTGCAGATGTTCTATCAGACGGTTGTGGCGAGTGCCCTCTTCTACGCAGTGGTGTGCTGGGGAGGCAGCATAAAGAAGAAGGACACCTCACGCCTGGACAAACTGGTGAGGAAGCTAGGCTCTATTGTAGGCATGGAGCTGGACAGTTTGACATCCATGGCAGAGCGATGGGCGCTCAGCAGGCTCCTATCAATTATGGAGAATCCACTGCATCCACTAAACAGTGTCATCTCCAGACAGAGAAGCAGCTTCAGCGACAGACTGCTGTCACTGTCCTGCTCCACTGACAGATTGAGGAGATCGTTCCTCCCCCAAACTATGCGACTCTTCAATTCCACCCAGATGGGGGGAGGTTGAACGTTAACATTATTCAAAGTTGTTGTCTGTTTTTACCTACATTTTTATTACTCTTTAATATTGGTTTTTTTTCAGTATGCTGCTGTTGGAGTATGTGAATTTCCCCTTGGGATTAATAAAGTATCTATCTATCTATCTATCTATCTATCTATCTATCTATCTATCTATCTATCTATCTATCTATCTATCTATCTATCTATCTATCTATCTACTTATTGGGGTACAAAACAAGGAATATAAATAAATACTACAGGATTTTATTTCTATTTTGGACCAAGCCTATGTGTGTTCATCTATTTGTGACAATGTCCAGGTTTTTATAGCTTGTGTATTTGCCTCCCAGTAATAGAACTGAAAGTTAGGTAAAGCCATGTCTCCTTCTTCCTTAGGTCTATATAGGGTTGTCCTCTGGATACGTGGATGTTTTGAATTCCAAATAAATGAGGTTATGGTTAAATCTAATTTCTTAAAAAATGATTTATTGACATATATTAGAATGCTTTGAAATTGAAAGAGAATCTTAGGAAGGATATTCATCTTGACATTGTTAATTCTTCCAACTAAAATGAGAGGTAGGGTGGACCTATTTTGCTTAGGAAACACAGTAATTAATGCTTGGCGAAAAGTTTGAGGTAGAATTTTATTGTCTCTAGCTTTTGTAAATGTTGCTAATAAAAGGGGAGCTAACTTAAGTGATATTTTTTATAAAATTCAGCAGGATAACTATCAGGGTTTGTTGCTTTCCCACTCTGAAATGAATTCATAAAATCTAGTAATTCTGATAGTACCAAACGTTTGTCCAATTCTTCTGCACTGAGAGTATCTAGTTGTGTTATTTGTAATGTATCCAAAAACGCGTTAAGTTTTGTCTTGTCTTCTTTAATCTGAGTAGAATATAAGGCCTTATAGTAGTCTCTAAATGTGTGCATTATATTTTTATGGTCAATGATTTTGTCTCAGTCTGTGTTGATAATTGCTGGGATTGCATTGCAAGCTTCCTGCTTGTGGATTTGTTGAGCTAAAATCTTATTAGCTTTCTCTCTGTGTTCATAGTAATGGTGTCTTAATTTTAAAATGAGTTGTTCTGTTTCTTTAGTTGTCAAGAGGATGAGTTCTGAATACACAGCCTGTCTTTTCCTAGGAAGTGCTTCAATTGGACACTTGGCATGTTCTTGATGTATTCTGGTAATTTCACTGATTAGCTCTGATACCTTTTTGTTTCCAATTTATTTTTGCGGGTAAGATATGAGATAATCTGCCCTCTTAAATAAGGCCTTCAGAGTTTTCCAGAGTATTCCTGCAGAAACCTCAGAGAATGTATTTGTCTCTAAAAAAAAAATCGATCTGCTTGAATATAAATTCTGTACAGTTCTCGTCAGCTAATAAAAGTGGGTTCAGATGAGCATGTGAGGCATAGTGATGTCAGCTTCATGATCAGAGTGACATTTTCAGAGACAACAATAGCATCATATGTGCAAGATTTAATCACGGGCAGTAAATTGTTATCTATAAAGAAATAATCAATTATTGAGTAACAATGATGTACTGGTGAGAAGAAGGAATATGCTCCTAAGAATGGATTTAGAAATCTCCATGGGTCTGATAAGTTAAGATCAATTAAAAACCATGTCATTATTTTTGCAGTGTCAGATATTGTCGCTCCTGTAGCTGAAGACCTATCTATGTCTGGATTTAAAACACAATTAAAGTCTCTGGCCATTATAATTTTGTGAGTGTTCAAGTTAGGAACTAATGCAAAAACATTTTGGATAAAGTCTCTATCGTCCACATTGGGTGCATAGATATTTATCAAAATCTCTTTACAATTAAATAAATTACCCATCACTATCACATTTCGCTCTTCAGAATCAGATACTACATCTGATACTGCAAATTAAATTTTTATTTTTCTATGAGTTAAGATTCCTATGCCTCTAGTTTTCTTTGTAGAGCTGAATATTTGGCCAGACCATCTCTTTGTGACTGAAACTGATCCTTGCTGATTACGTGAGTCTCCTGTAAAAATACTATCTTGGCGTTTAGACCTGTTAGTTGAGTGAATACTTTCTTCCTCTTTAATTCATGATTAAGACCTTTGACATTCCAGCTCACAAAGTTCACTGTTTGGTCATAGAGACATTGCTTCTGAGCTTTCATTGTCATTTTATAATCTTAAATTAAGGTTGTACATTATTGCATATGATAGCTTTAACCTTTATTTCCAAAATTATCAGGAGTTATGGCTATGAAGCCTATTGTGTTGGCACTTACAATTGTGGGGACAAAAAGGATAGATCAGAAGTAGCTTGCTCTCTTTCTTTCCTTCCCCAGATCCCACACCCCCATCCCCCATTTTGCCTTCCCAAGTGAGGCTACACCACACTTCACAAAGTCCCAGTCCTCTGACATGCCTAGAGACTTAGCACATCCAGAACAAAACAAGCGCCAAAGCAGCGGTGTAGAAGGAATAGAGTAGAGATATCTATTGGAAAAGCAGTTCAAATACTATAAACCTCGAATATAATCTTGAACAGGCTTGAAAAAATAAACCCAGAATATGAAGTTAAACAGTACCCATGGAGATGCAGATAATGTATGATAGTACAATCTTAATACAATAAACCAGGGGTGTAGCCGCCGGAGTATAAGGCAAGTTCAAACATGGGTAAAATGCATGCTGAAAGAAATCTCTCAGTCCAAAAGTTCATTTGAAAATATTTAGTGAAAATTAAAGACAAATAATCCATATAAAAATAAAGAAAAAAGTTGTTACACACGCAGAATAAAATGCAAAAAAAAGGAAAATGTAGCCTTTCTTGAGAAACTTTAGTTATTTCTGTACTTAAAAGTCCTTAACTTCTTCTTCTTCTGTACACTTTAAGCTTACGGCACAGCACTTAAATTAAGTGTTTTTGTCTTACATGTTACTTAACACACACAAAAGGCATGGTTTAAAACCATGTGCCCTCTACACCTTATACATGGCAAGGCTGATCACTAACTGAGAATAATGTTTAGTCAGAGCAGTTAGAAATGGCTAGAATATACCAATTCAATTCTACTTATGGGGGTTATAGGAACCTCCCATAGATTATGCATTGTCATTTAGTAAAACATTTATGAGTCTTATGTAACTAGGAAATGGCTCTTACAAGGGGTGTGATGTTAAACAGTCCTATTTGGAAAATAATTTATACATATACAGTAAATCATGCAGGAACTAAATGGTGAATACAATATGTACAATAAAGATACAACAGGGATCAAACTACTCTAAATTATGATGCTGTTAGTATTATGTCTCCTTCATCTTTGACAAAACATACACAATCCCACAACAACAATAATAACAATAATAACAACAACAAAAAAATCCAGAAAATCACATTGTCTGATTTTTGAAGAATTTATTTGCAAATTATGGTGGAAAAAAGGTATTTGGTCAATAAGAAAAGTTCATCTCAATACTTTGTTATATACCCTTTGTTGGCAATAACAGAGGTCAAACGTTTTCTGTAAGTCTTCACAAGGTTCACACACTGTTGATGGTATTTTGGCCCATTCCTCCATGCAGATCTCCTCTAGAGCAGTGATGTTTTGTGGCTGTTGCTGGGCAACACGGACTTTCAACTCCCTCCAAAGATTTTCTATGGGGTTGAGATCTGGAGACTGGCTAGGCCACTCCAGGACCTTGAAATGCTTCTTACGAAGCCACTCCTTCTTTAGACCCAGCCACGTTTCATCTTCAATGCCCTTGCTGATGGAAGGAAGTTTTCACTCAAAATCTGACGATACATGGCCCCATTCATTCTTTCCTTTACACGGATCAGTCGTCCTGGTCCCTTTGCAGAAAAACAGCCCCAAAGCATAATGTTTCCACCCCCATGCTTTACAGTAGGTATGGTGTTCTTTGGATGCAACTCACGACGAGTAGAGTTTTTACCAAAAAGTTCTATTTTGGTTTCATCTGACCATATGACATTCTCCCAATTCTCTTCTGGATCATCCAAATGCTCTCTAGCAAACTTCAGACGGGCCTGCACATGTACTGGCTTAAGCAGAGGGACACGTCTGGCACTGCAGGATTTGAGTCCCTGGCGGCGTAGTGTGTTACTGATGGTAGCCTTTGTTACTTTGGTCCCAGCTCTCTGCAGGTCATTCACTAGGTCCCCCCGTGTGGTTCTGGGATTTTTGCTCACCGTTCTTGTGATCATTTTGATCTCACAGGGTGAGATCTTGCGTGGAGCCCCAGATCGAGGGAGATTATCAGTGGTCTTGTATGTCTTCCATTTTCTAATAATTACTTCCACAGTTGATTTCTTCACACCAAGCTGCTTACCTATTGCAGATTCCCAGCCTGGTGCAGGTCTACAATTTTGTTTCTGGTGTCCTTTGACAGCTCTTTGGTCTTGGCCATAGTGGAGTTTGGAGTGTGACTGTTTGAGGTTGTGGACAGGTGTCTTTTATATTGATAATGAGTTCAAACAGGTGCCATTAATACAAGTAACGAGTGGAGGACAGCGGAGCCCCTTACAGAAGAAGTTACAGGTCTGTGAGAGCCAGAAATCTTGCTTGTTTGTAGGTGACCAAATACTTATTTTCCACCATAATTTGCAAATAAATTCTTTAAAAATCAGACAATGTGATTTTCTGGATTTTTTTTCTCATTTTGTCTCTCATAGTTGAGGTATACCTATGATGAAAATTACAGGCCTTTCTCATCTTTTTAAGTGGGAGAACTTGCACAATTGGTGGCTGACTAAATACTTTTTTGCCCCACTGTATATAAACTGTGCTTATACACATACATACACACGTGTAGGTAAATATATATGTAAACATGTATATGCACACACATGTGTATATATATATATATATATATATATATATATATATATATATATATATATATATATATATATACGTATTGTCACACACATATGCATGAGAGACAGCTAGAGTGACGAATTAAAAATAATTCCATGCCAGGCCAGAGGGCAACGGGGTACACTAATCTTTCCTCTTATATTCCTGCTGATTAAATACGGGAAAATCGGCCTGGGTTCGGCCATTTAGACGTCACTTCCATTCCCAACTATGAACTTCCAGTTCTGGCTACAAGAACCTCACTTCTGGTTCCAGCCCCCAGAAGACGTCACTTCCTCTGACCTACTTTAAAAGCAAAACGATCTCCACATGTATTCAGTTCTGTTTTGGACTCAAACTTTACTTGTATTTGCCCTTCTGCAGCCAGGAATTAAGTATATAGGTGGCTGCCCCAAACCTTTTTCTGTGTGTCAAAGCTGATTATTTTCACAGTATATACATACACACACACACACATACACATACAAATAGAATTATAATTGTAGTTAAAATGTTAAAGATGTGGGAAATGAAAGAAAATATATAATTATGGCAAAAGTCTCACTGCAAATAGGCCAAATTGCAGGTACAGTCTTCTTTGCCTTGGCAGGACACAATGTGACTCACAATCATATTTAAAAAGAGTCAGAATCAATTTTCTTAGTTCTTTTTCTTCCTCATCTGGAGAATTAAAAACACACAACTTGCATTGGATATCCACTCTTAATTTAGCAGGATACAAGAGGCTGTATCTAAATTTGGCTTTGTGTAAGCGCTGTTTAATGCTATAAAATACGACACGTTTAGCAGTTGTTGAAGGTGAAAAATCCGGGAAAATGCTAATACGGTTATTTTCAAATATAATCTCTTATTTCATTCTGAGAAGTGACATCAAATACATTTTAGATTGAAATTCATTGAGATGTACAATGAGGCCTCTAGGTTTTGAGGGGTTTGATCCACCTATGTGGTAAGCTGCTGATATCCCAGTTTCTGATTTGAAGTCTTCTCCGATTATTTGAGATAATAGTTCAGTGATGAATTTCACTGGGTTTGGGTTTTCACAGTTCTTAGGGAGACCTTCAATTCTGATATTAATTCTTATGTATCTGTATTCCAGCACAATTAGTCTGTCTCCAAGCACTTTACATTCGGATTTAGTAGCCATTGCTTTTTCATCAGCGGCAAAGCCAATTGTTCAACTATTTCAATATGAGTCGTCAACATTTACTTAATGTCTTCAAACTGAGCATCAAGTGCTCTAAATTTATTTTCAAAACTACTCACATATTCCTGAATTTTTACCTCAAGTTTTTCTAGCATACCTTTAAAGGGTGCCTCATTGTGATTACTTAAACATTTCTCTGAGTCATTAATATCCTGAAACAGCTTTGCATTTGTCATGTTTATGACCTTTATATCTTTCCTTATATAATTTATATCTTTCCTTATTTAATTTGTGATCTTCTTTATATTACACTTTATCTGATTTATGTCCTCCCCGAGTGTGGTAGTTATTGCGGTAGTTATTGCAGTGATCACTGAGGCGATCGTTATCTTTGGCTCAGACTGCTCATTTCAGTCTTTTCCGAGCTCCGTAGGTGGAGTAGCAAGTCCAGTCAGAGTGAATGGCACTGGCTCACGTTGGGTAGTTGACAGCGTGGAAAATAAGGCCATTTTCAATTTCAATTAATTTTCTGGAATCGACGAGGTCTCCTGGGCCGACTCACTTGCACTTTCTCTCCCAGTATCACTCTCAGCTGGAGGTGATGCTACAGCGTCAGGTCCTGGGAGATCCATTCTTTCCTCTATCTGTTCCAGGTCAGTTTCTGCCAGGCCATATCTTGAACTTGAGGACTGTTTAGATTTAGATGAAGCTTTAGTTGTCTTTTCTGTTTCTTTCTGAGCCTTTTTTCTGCCAGTCATGTTTATATATTCTTGCATATGCTGTAATCAAAGTCCCTCAGGTTGAGTAAATACAGGATACTTTGGGATGATAAAAAAAAGTAAAATAACACCGCTGCTAACAGAGTTCTGTCTCAGACATCCATCTACCGAACAACCAAAGTATATTTTAAAATACTAAAAAAAATATACTCTGTGAACGCTAAGGGTCACTGTTTGCCCTTTAAACCCAACAGACAGATAGGTTCCAGCTCTCCATGACTCTAAAGAGAATTGAGCAGATTTTAGAACATTATTGTGTTGGAGAGGTTTGTATGCCCTCTGACAATGCGAGCTATGTTGTCCAGAGCAGGACCGGGTAGGGCCTCCGAAGGCAAATTGGTCATAAGTTAGGGATTAAACAAAGAGTGATTCACCGCCTAATAATGCAGCGCTACAATGATAAAAAGAGTACCCCACCCAGTATGCAATTACAGAGCCTCAACCTGGAGCCAGGCCTAGAGGGACAGCCCACAGGCACAGCCCAAACTCACAATGTAGGACTGCTCTCCTGTGGGTCCACTACCTGAGGACTAAGGGACAATTGCAATGTGACCTGAGTGGTGATCAAAGGCAAGGGTCTTGGCGGATTGGAACCTAGGCACATAAACCCTTGCCATTTGGGATGTGGAATGTCACCTCCCTTGGGGGGAAGTAACCAGAGTTGGTGAATGAGGTGTAGCATTACCAACTAGATATACTCTTTATCCTCCTGAGGATCTGGCAGGGGGCATGGGAGTATATTCAATTGACAATGCCAGGCCTACATTACCTACACTGTTATGGGGGCCCCTTCACAACCAGCAATGAGGTTGGAGTAACTTCTGTTATCTTCTTTAACAGGGCTGTTCCATGACAGAGTACCACAGATATTTTAAACATTTAACCACTAAATGTGGAGGTTTAAAAAAACCTTCTCATACCCCACCTTTTTAAGCAATGTGGACTATAGTCCCTTCTGAGACCCCTCCTGGACTAGGGGCCCTGAATCTTAACGTTCATTAGTTTCATAGTAGATGCGTTCCTGTCAATTGGTCTACACATGTTTGTGAACTTACAGGAGTTCCTCAAGGAATTCTGTACAGAGTTCCGGGACCTCTAGTAAGGGCTATTCGGTCCTTGTATAATCACAGGGAGATCATTGTTTGCATCTTTAGAAAAACTTAAGCACTGTTCTCAGAGGGAGTGGGTTGTGGTCTGCAAGGGATATGCTTTGTCTCCCATACTGTTGGTGATTTTCATGGACAGGATATCAAGGCACACCCAGGGAGAGGAGGGTTCGGTGGCCTTAGAAAAGTCCATTTTGCATATGATGTGTTTTGTCGGCTAAATCTGTCTGTGAACTCCACCATGCATTGGGACAGTTTGCAACTGAGTGTGAAGCGATAGGGATGAGGAGCAGTAGCTCCAACTCTAAGGCCATGGTCCTCAGTATGAAAAAGGTGGATTATCCTCTTCAAGTGAGAGGTGTTTAAGTATGTTGGGGTCTTGTTCAAAAGTGAGGGGAAAAGGGTAGTTAAATCAACAGATAAGTTGGGGCAGTAAATGCAGTTATGCAGTCACTATACTGATTCTAAGTGGTGAAGAAGGACCTGAGCCAAAACAGAAAGTGCATGATTTACCACTCAATCTGTGTCCCTCACCTAGGGTCATGAGCTTTGTTTATTGACAGAAAGAACATGATCACGGGTTCAAGCGGTAGAAATAAGCTTTCTCTGCAGGGTGGCTGGGATCTCCCTTAAAGATAGGGTGAGATGTTCAGACATCTGGGAGAGGCTAGGAGTAGTGCTGCTGAACCCCCACATCAAGAGGAGATGGTTCCAGCATCTGATACTGATGACTCCCAGACGACTACCTGTTGAGTCTTTATTGGCATGACCATCTGGAAGACCCAGGGGTAACTGGGAGGATCCCACAGCATGAGTTCAACAGTGTGGCTGGGCCAAGGGATGTATGACCTTCACTGGTTACACTGTTGCCCCCACAATCCAGTCCCAAATAAGCAGTGGAAGATGAATTAACATTGTGTTGTGTTCTGTAGTGTTGGTGGGATAGGATATTCTGTCATTTAGGGAAGACGACTTGTGGAATCAATCACCTATACAAAGATATTTTTCATGAGTTTGTTCTCTCCTTTGGAGAAAATTGAATCACAATAAAAGTTTTTTAGTGAAGCTTCTGAGTATTTTCACAATTAGATCAAAATCCTCCTTCACAACTTAGATAGCATGGATTTTATGTTTCTGGTTCATTTAAATACAAAAACCCATCTGCTTGGGTGCTTGTCTAATTGTCAGCTGTTGTGGAAATGACAAGCAGTTTGTGTTTTGCTGTCCAGGGTAAGTCGTGTAACCATATCTGGTTATCTATATACTGTCTAGACTTATGTGTAGTTATTTTTTTGTAAACAATCTGCTGGGGCTGACAAGCAATTTAAACAATGTTTATTTAAACACTTTTTATTTTATATGTACTGAGACTCTCCTTTTTATTTTTTAGCAAATTTAAAAACAAATAAATGTTCCAAAATCAAACTCTGATCACTGTAAATGCATATAGTTATATTATGCCTGGAATAATGTGTACTTTGTTTTTTTCCAGCTCTTGTAATAACCAGAGCAAGGACTAATAGTACACAAATGTTTTGTTTGCATGTATATTTTGAGGCTGAACGTTTTGTTAAATGTGTCATTCAGTTAAAAATATAAACCTAGTATTTTGAGGTTTATGCTGCAAGTGTTATTTTTGTTAAAACGTTTCATATCACTTGGGAATGGAATAACATTTATGGAGCAGTTTGTATGAATATTGCTTGTAATGGAGTGGTTTATTGAAAAAGCAAATAATATAACAACAGAGGAAGTGGCTGAGATGATTTCCAGTTTCATTAACATTGCCCTCTTACAGATGTCTATCACCTCATCCACTTCCTCTGCTGTTATATTATTTGTTTTTGCATAAACCAGGTGTTTTGCTAAAGAGTTTTCTGGTCACTTAATATTTACTGTATTATTCTGTAATCGCTACAAACAAGAGAAATTCATGAAAATATGAAAGAAAGCAAATGTTGCCCCTTATAAGAATAAGGTAATTAGGCTAACCAAGCTAACTATCAGTGATTTAGCTTAATTGCTAATTGTGTACATCCATCCATCCATTTTCCAACCCGCTGAATCCGAACACAGGGTCACGGGGGTCTGCTGGATCCAATCCCAGCCAACACAGGGCACAAGGCAGGAACCAATCCCGGGCAGGGTGCCAACCCACTGCAGATTGTGTACATTAAAGGCAAAATAATGTTAACATTGGTAGGACAGACAACCACCTCTCGAGTAACCATATTTTAGCAAAAAATCAACATGCTAAACAACTTAGAAGTGAAAGATTGTGTTTAACTAATATCCTTAACCTAAAGACAAACTAAAAAATATGTGAGTGTGAAAAACTATATTAAATATGATTTACTTCAACTTTTGAAAACATTTTGATAACATTCTACATGAGAGGCTAATTATTAAAGCACAACAGGAAGAGACATAGGTAAAAAAGTACTAAAGTTTTTGGTGTAAGAAACTTTTCTTCACAAATTTTACATCAGAATAGGGGTTCTACACAATTACTGTAAAACAGTTCACACAAAGACATAAAAGGGAAGTTTACATAGCACACTATATGAAGATTACACAGATTACAAAGGTTGAATAACATAGAATTCCAAATTAAATACAAGGCAGTTGAGGAAGTTCAAAACAACTTATGCTTACATTGTGAGGCCAAATTTGTGACATGGCTCCATTCTTAGATCCTAGCCAAGAGACAGCAATTGAATTGCCATGAGTAGAGCCCTTCCAGTGATTTACATAGGGTGAGTTCCCTAAGAGAGGACATCCACTGGAGAGGGATGTGGTTTGTGACTAGAATAAATTCTCAACCCTACAAATATGTAAAATCTTTCTGTTATACAGGTACTTCTAAAGTCTTCCTGGTGTCTACTAGCTGTATATTCTACATGGGTTTTTTTTTCATTGTACCATCCAATCATCCATTTTCAAAACTGTTTACCCTGATTGAGCTATTTTTATTAACACCTGTTTACATTTTCTATTATTATTTTAGTAACTTCACCTCATTGACACACCATTCCTGTTTGGTTATCCATGAAAAGGAAACTGATGAATTTCATATCTCTTTCATGTTTTCTGCCCCAGCCATCAAAATTATCTTCAATTTACTAGTAATCTCATTGTGGATTACTTGCTCAAAATATGAAAGAATTTTAAAAAACAAAGATGGTGTTCTCTGTATCTCTTGTACAGGACAATTCTACATTTCAGTCAGCTTTAACTTACACAATAATTAATGTAAGTCATTAGGTATGTGGACCTTCACAGATCTGTGTAATGATGATGGGTCAGTTCCTTGGTAATGTACATTGAGAGATTCACTTGCGTTCTCTTCACTGGTCTCTCACAACAACAATGACAACATTTATTTATATAGCACATTTTCATACATACAATGTGGCTCAACGTGCCTTACAAGATGTCAAAGTAAAAGTTACAAGAAATGAAAAACAAATAAGATTTGACAATAATATTAAAGAATAAGTAACAAAAAACTAAATCTATATCTATCTATATAAAACTCCTTTCGTGTTTGAAACGGATATTACGTATGACCACACAATATGGAAATTATCTATGACCACAGAACATATTATAATACAGGAACTAATCACTTCATTTGTGGACGCCATTTTTATATCGTCTTTGCAAATTGTTATTATTTGTGTGTGCCCCGCGTCACCCTCTCCCAGCCCTCCTCTCTGGACTACAGAGCTGAGCCATCCGCTGCCAGGCGCATTCTGACAGAGAAGTTTTATTTATTCGTCCACGTGACTGTCACTGAAACTGACACATTGTAACTTTTTTTTTAGTTGGCAGATACTTACAGTAGAAGAGAAGAGGAAAACAGCTTTGCATCTTTCTACTTTTTAACTGCGCCGAGCTGTAAACTATCTGAAGACAAGACCGCCTTCAGCTGTGAGGGGTCGTGAGAGCAAAGTGGACGCTGGGAGGCATGGAATGTCGGGCTGCTCCGCCGAGTCGAGAGCTTCGCAGTTTCAGGCAGCATCCTCTCTTCTCGCACTGTTTGTGACACTTCAAGTCCCCCGTCGGCTCCTGAGAGAGTGGAAATCTTTGCGAATGAGTGTAATCGGTGCCATCAAAGCAGGACTCTGTTTGTAAATTGCCCTGCACAACTACTTAGTCCCTTAAGGTAAGTCCAGGTCACTAAAACCCCATAACATTCAAGGTTGCTTTTGTGATTAATTATTTTAACTAGTAAATCACAGGCATGTACTGCAAGGTTGTCAGGCAAAAATTTGGACGATCACATAGAAATTGTAATTTCTATACCACAGCGGTCGTGTAACGCCTTTCACAAGGGATCTACTACTTCCCTGTTGTGTTATAGCTCCTTTAAAATATAGTTTACCGGAAACCACTCCAGTAGTGCTCAATGTATCTTTACTTCTTAAATGTTAATGTTTTACTGTTTTATAACTTATAGACTACATTTTATTTTTTTCCCTTGCACTCAGTGAGCGAAGCCACTGGGTAATCAACTAGTGATCTTATAAAACAAATAGACATGAAGTAGAAGAGTAGCATCCCTATATACAGTGTCATGATGAAAGCCTCTAAGGATGAGTTTGGTGATAAGGTCAGAGGGCCGGGAGGACAGAAAAAAACAAAAGAAATTCCAGTTAAGCTGGGGAGAAAAAAAAATCTGTAGGGGTTTCAAGGCCAAAATACCACCCAGCCCTGACTGGGCATTCTACCAAACATAAATGTTCTTAATTTATTCCTCTTTGTTTCCAGGCTTCATATGAGAGGATTTGATGCAGTCGGTCTCATGGACAGCTGAGGCCTTCATTCCCAATCACAGGTGGTGGCATGATGCCTTAATCAGGTGATGGTTGCACAAATCACCACCACAGGAGAACCAGAAAAGACAGCAAGGAAAAGTACAGATTAGTAAAGATTTCAAATCCCTGAAGAATATGATAATTTCCAAACTTTCTTCCATTTCTTGAAGGCTTGCAAGATGATCATGGAGAAGAGAAAATCTCTAACCAGTCCAACAAAATCAAAGCTGAAAAAACTTCCCTTTAAGGGACACGGACACCTAAACTTTTAATTAAAAAAGAGACTGATGTGAAGCAATGCATATTAAATAAAAAAGTAGAAAGGGAAATTGAAAATCAATATAGAAAGTCACAGTAAAAAAAGTACTCATGTATGAGAAAATTTAATTCCAATTTCTGGAAATAAAAATGAAGAGGAACAAAAAAGAAAAAGTTACATTGGAAACAAAGAAAAATGTGCTTTTCTAGGGTGGGTGACATGTCTCAAAAAAAGCATCATAATTGAGCTTCCACAACCCCACAAAACAAAAGGCATCTGGAAAAAGATCAATTTACTAAAAGTCTTTTCTACAAGCATACAAAGGTTTGGGGATCCCTTGAAATGTGCTGCCAACAAATGGGACTATTCTTTATGCAAAATATCACATTTCAGGCAAATATGAAATAGTCCATCCATCCATTTTCCAACCCGCTGAATCCAAACACAGGGTCACGGGGGTCTGCTGGAGCCAATCCCAGCCAACACAGGGCACAAGGCAGGAAACAATCCTGGGCAGGGTGCCAACCCACCGCAGGGCACACACAAACACATCCACACACCAAGCACACACTAGGGCCAATTCAGAATCGCCAATCCACCTAACCTGCATGTCTTTGGACTGTGGGAGGAAACCGGAGTGCCCGGAGGAAACCCACGCAGACACGGGGAGAACATGCAAACTCCACGCAGGGAGGACCCGGGAAGCGAACCCGGGTCCCCAGATCACCCAACTGCGAGGCAGCAGCGCTACCCACTGCGCCACCGTGCCGCCCTATGAAATAGTCATGTAAATAAAACTTTAAAAAATATACTTAAATGAACTGTGTATATAGGGAAAATGGGAAAAACATGTTTTGAGGATTAGAAAAGTATTAATCTTGAATAAGATTAACCATAAAATAAGTGAGTAATGACAACAGACCCTGTGACATGCTTCTGTTGAAAGAAAACAATTGGATTGCTTTGTTTCAACATAAATTGTGTCAGTGTGACATCAAGTCAATGTAACTAGAAAAAGTTCAGTAAACCTTACCTCACCATCAAACATAATTATTTAAATTAAGAGTAACTTAAATCAGATACATTAATTGAACATCCCCATAGTTGATTTTGGAGTAATATAGAAAACCACAAATTACATTAAAACTTTTGCAGGCCATGTTAATATTATACTAACTATGGGATGCAATAAATGAAGAAATGGTCTTGGAGACAGTTTTTTTGGTATAGTTGGCCACTTAAAAGAGCCATTGGTGCCTTTGTAGTCGAACCTGGTGTCTGTCTTCAGCTGCTCTGCAAATGTCATTTGGGTGTTCAGCTCCATATGTTCTTGACTGTGTACAGATACACAACACCACCTCTCCCTCACATCCTTCACCTAAGGTCAGTGGCAAAACTGCCTGCACTTTCTTCAACTCCATACTGTAGAACTTTTTTTTATAAATCCATATATAATTCATATATGTATAATATAATATAATAATGTATTAATGTCAATGCAAAATAATTCTGCCAGGCCTCTGCCCCTGTTGGGTTTTGTTCTAGTGTTTTAATTTACATGAAAACCTTAGTATTATAATGGGCCTTTTGCTCAAATACTGGACTTCTAAGAATTGGGTAGAGATAGGGCTTTAAGTTTTGATTATATAATCCAGTTTGTATTAAATATTTTGAAAGCGTTAAGCAGATTTTATATTTACTATGCTTTACATATTGCAATGTGATTTTGATGTTGTTCTGCATTTGAACGAATTAATTACTCCTTCAAAAAACAATTTGCAAAATATTGCGTTTTTTTTATAAATAGTATGATCCTACTTTTATTTTACTATCCCTTCTGGTCACTTTAACATTTTATCAGCTTTTTTTTTGTATAGTATAAGGTTTGTTTAAACAAATAGCCAATCTTACATGACAAGATAAGTAAAATTGACATGGTCTGCAAAAATATGTTTTCTGATAATTAAGCAGTGATGTCATGAACACTGATCGGAATTGAATAGGTATATTGTATAACTATAGAATCTTTTGTGTGTGTATGTGTTTTTGTTTTTTTTTTTTTGTTTTTTGTATCGTAAATTCACAACATTAGCCTACAACAACGTTTGTACATCAGGCTGGCTTTATCCACCAGTAAAGCTTTTTTGTTTGTTTTGATCGTTGTTTTAGGTTTTAATTGAAATTGAATCTGGTGTTTTCTTTCTTTTTGTCTTTAATTAATCCCAGGAAAGATGAGCGCTCCTTTAGCTGGCTTGAAGGAGTATTCATAAGGATGGAGGACTGTGCATTGTGTGCCGGTTTCTTCTATTTCACTCCGAAAAGGCATTTCAGAAGAATACTGAGGAGAAAATATCTGTAAATACGGACAGGTTGATATACGTTTTTATCTTGATTTACTAATTTAGCGTTCTTTCCCGCTTGTCGCATTCTCGGTTTTTTACAAATATATTTTTAACTATAGAAAATGGTAACTTCGGAGGCAGCAATTATTTAACATGTTAAGAAGATGCATTTTAGTCGAATAAAGTCCATTGTTCTTAAACTTTTTTTAATGTGAGCTTACTGTATCTATAGTTTTGACCTTTTCTTGTTTTCACTCTTTGCGGCACGGATCTAGCGTCCTGAGGTCGATTTCATCTGCCGCGGGTCTTTTTCCTTTCAACACTCCGGTCTTCCTCCCAAAGACCTGCGTGTTGAGTTGAGACGAGACCCACATCGACCCCGTGTGTGTGTGTGACTGGACCCCGCGATGGACTTGAGTCTAGTTCTGAGATATTTTTTTTAAATTAGCCCGAAACAGCTGGGATAATCTGTAATCCCCAAAAACTCTGAACTGAATGAGGTACTTTTAAGAATGTTATGTTTTCAGGATTTCTTCCATATTGCATAGGCATGGTGACCGTTGGAAGCGGTTATTTATGTATAATTTTATAAGAATGTAACAATAATTTATTTTGGTTCGCTTATAACAACATGTTTGCTTTATTTCCAGATTTTTTTCATCTGTTTTCCTGATGACACAGTCGAACGTATCTATCACTACAATTAAAGAATTTATAATTGGCGGAATTCCCGGTTTGGAGAGTTATGAAAAAGAACTATTTTCATTCTTCTTGATTGTATACATCGTAACGCTCCTAGGCAACTTACTGGTGTTTGCATTGATTGTCCTGGATCACAAACTTCATACTCCGATGTATTTTTTTATTGCCAATTTGGCTTTGGTAGATTTACTGACAACAACAACTATTAGCCCCAAAATGTTAGCCGTGCTTGTGGTACATGACAATGTAATTTCCTACCCTGCGTGTTTTCTGCAAATGTACCTTTTCTTGTCATCCGAATGCACCGTTTGTTTTTTACTAGCGGTCATGGCTTTTGACCGCTACGTTGCGATATGCCATCCTCTCCATTACAATAGCATAATAACAAGAAATGCATGTGTTTTGTCGGCTGCAGCGGCCTGGGTGTGTGGGTTTAGTTGTCCGATTATATCAATATATCAGTCAATTCAACTGCCTTTTTGCGGTCCTAACAAAATACATTATTGTTTTTGCGATTTCCATCCAGTACTTATTTTGGCTTGCGTAGATACCTCCCATGAAATTCATCTGGGACTTACACTAGCCCTAATAATTATTTACGTACCTTTAATTTTAGTAGTATTTTCTTACATTAAAATACTGATAGCGATTTTTAGAATTGCGTCAAGCGACGGACGACGAAAAGCATTTTCTACGTGTAGCTCACACTTATTAGTAGTTCTGACATTTTATGTCGCGAGCGCGTTCGTTTATGTAATCCTTCTCACAAATGTCGTATCTCCCCAATCGAGAATGCTGGTGTCTCTTTTATATTGCGTGTTTACGCCAATGGTCAACCCTTTAATTTACAGCTTTAGGAATAAGGATATTAAACGTGCTGTCCGAAAATTGATATGCTCAACTAAAGTTCCGCCTGCATAAAAACACTGATTCAGGATTCTAATTAATGACGAAACAGAACGATATTAAAAGCTCAGATTTTTTTCTCTACAAGGATAAGATGCCAGGGTATCATTGATGACGTTTCTTGAAATAATGTTACCATCTATTAAAACAACAGTTTATAATATAAGCGTGTCTAATTTTATAATATGTTTTAAAAAAAAGCAAAATGCCTCTTAAGTATAATGCAACGTGAAAAAAAATATATCAAATATGCGTTAATTCACTCAAACATCTTTAATATTATGCGTAACAGACAAATAGAAACGATCAATTGATATACTTTGCATTTTAACATTCTCATAACAGCCTTCTCAAACACGGTACTCAGCTTCGCAGGGAGCCGCGGCTTATTGCCATATCTTAGTGCATGAACTATTGTTTTATGTTGCGTTAAATACGTGACAAGGCTGTCGAAAGAGACTCATCACCGACCCAAACCGCAATTTTCTTTAAAATTGATATATGCTGGAACAGATTGGGAGATTATGACAGTTATTTTTACATGTAAAGTGTTTTTTCATAACCCTATATACTGATATTGGAGGCCTAGAGGTTTGCAATATTAACCAAAGAACAACAATAGCAGTTTTTTCTATATCAAAAGCGTATTCATTTGATTATTCCCTTATATGCATTTTATTTAAAAGAACGCTTCATTCGTTTTCTTGGTTATTAACAGTAGTACTAGGGTGTTGTCCCGTTTTAGCCATTATGAATGGAATGAGAAGTAAAGCAAAATTACACTTTTTATTAGCTAACTAAAAAGATTACAATTTCCAAGCTTTGAAGGCAGCTTTGGCACAGAGATATAGATACACAGAAAGATTACTAGCAGAAATACAAACGAGCAAAGTTAGTGATGTTAAAAATCATAAAGTTGACTGTCATAAACTTACTTAAAACAAAATTGATGATTGATTGAGTTTTTTATAACTATAAATCGACTTATGATAGATTAGATTTCAATATATTATCATTGTCCGCATCCTAATGAAAACATAAAAATTTAATAGCTTAAGATTACGAAAATACCTTTGTGCCTATCTTTAGAGACTTTGATTCAGTTACCAAAACGTTTTCGTTAATTAGTTTAGAATTCAGATATATAAGTAATATGCAAATTTAATGTAATAGCAGTTTCACCGACATTGTAATGCAAAGTTGAATATATTCTGTCTATAGGTGGCAGTCTTTCCAAAATAAAATTTGCCTTTAACTCCAGAGTGACTCGTTACTTTGTGAAATTACGCAACATGTGACGCTTTTTCGATGGATTTATGATACTGGACTTTTTATTGCTGTTCATGGTCGCGGAGTGCCGAAGAATATCTTCTCAGCTCCTAAAGACGTGCATGTTATGTTAACTGACGATTCTAAATAGAGTCAGCAAGCTTGAGTGTGTGTGTTGGAATGGACTGACTACCTTATCCGGAATTTCTTTCTGCCTTGTGCACGCGCAATGCCGGCAGAACAGGCACCGACAACCCGCGGCCCTGAACTGGATAAATGGATGAGCATGTGGATGGGAAGGGTGCATATTGCCTCTCTGGTGTACCGTTATTTTATCCATGTTCCACTCTATAGTGTATCTGAATTCATGTCCTTTTTTAACTATTTTGCCTTATAATTTTACTTGTTTTATATAAGTTTGTGTAATCGTGTTGAATATGTCTGTACAATAAATATTTACAATGATTGATTCTTTCTTATCATGTTGTTCTTTTCGTCTTTTCTTTTTACTGTGCACATTAGAAATATCCGACTCATATGCCATGTTAGTCATTGTGCACTCTCTTACAAGAGTTGGGTGCAATGGTTCACACGTCACGCTCTGTCTTATGCAGTCTTCCTTTCATTGAGAAGTGAGCGTGTGATCACATGACTGGCTCCAGAAATACAGGCGTTTCTTCGCTGCATAGTGAAGATCTAGATATGGAAAATCTGCTGTAGATTTCACTGGTCTACAAAAAAATATTTTTTGTTTGCTACTGGGAACTTCAGAGCAGCTCTTTTTTACGTTTTTTACACTGATTCTTATGAAATCGGAATAAAGAAAGCACGTCAGGTTTTTGAAATACACATCATTGACGTTTTGACACTTTTGAATATAATATATCAACACGATATCTGGAGTTTGGACTATGTCCCACCAAAATTTTCTGATGTGTTTATTCTGTAAACAAACCAGAAGACGATACCAGAGACACGTTAAAGTATATTTATGTCAATTTAATTTATAAAAGTGAGGTCAGCATGCTCCAAAATGTTTGAGGCACTTCCTTTTGCGCTTGTACTGCACATCTCTCTCTCTTTGCAAAAACCAACAGTAGTCACCTGTCATGCTCGGAGTGAATTTTCCCCCGATATCAGTTTTCTATCACCTTTATACCTTGATGAAATCTTTCCCTATGCTCATCTCTGACATCGTCCAGATTTGGTGGAAAAAGTCGAGATGAGAATGTAAAAAATGCATCTTCAGTGACATTCTGGCATGCTTTTACCAAGGTCTCCACAAGCTTAGTATAATTCTCTGCTCTGTGACTGCCAAGAAAATTCTGGACAACCTGCACGAATGCTTCCCATGCTGCTGATTCAATGGGCTTCAGTTTCCTTTTGAACTCCTCGTCAAGCATCAGTTCACGGATTTCAGGAACAACAAAAACACCTTGCTTAATTTTATCTTCATTTATCTCAAGACCAAACTTATTTCTTAAATGCATTGCCGTTTCTGTCCATCGCCTTGACAGAATTTTCAAAGTAATGGTGAATCTAACGAACGAAATGTCCTGAAATGCAATGTTATGTTTAACAGTAAAACCTCGACCTATGCAGTGTCATATCTTGTTGTGTCATTATGCTTTAGAGTCATACTGTATAAGACTTAGATAGATAGATAGATAGATACTTTATTAATCGCAAGGGGAAATTCACATACTCCAGCAGCACCTTACTGATACAAAAAACAATATTAAATTAAAGATTGATAATAATGCAGGTAAAAATAGACAATAACTTTATTTAATGTTAATGTTTACCACCCTGGGTGGAATTGAAGAGTTGCATAGTTTGGGGGAGGAACGATCTCTTCAGTCTGTCAGTGGAGCAGGACAGTGACAGCAGTCTGTCACTGAAGCTGCTCCTCTGTCTGGAGATGATACTGTTTAGTGGATGCAGTGGATTTTCCATAATTGATAGGAGCCTGCTGAGTGCTCGTCGCTCACCCACAGATGTCAAACTGTCTAGCTCCATGCCAACAATAGAGCCTGCCTTCCTCACCAGTTTGTCCAGGCGTGAGGCGTCTTTTTTCTTAATGTTGCCTCCCCAACATGGTAATCACAAATATTTTTTCTGCTAATTAAAAATTAATAATTAAAAAAAATGAATAATGACAAGGTAAACAACTCACAGCTGATAGTAACGTGTGGTGAGTTCATTTATCTCAATGGCATCCCTAGTGGAATTATTAGTATTTATCAAAATGGTTATCCACCTTTACTGTCACCCTAGTTGTCCAAGACCTGGAACATCATAACTAAAAAACGGGATGTGCTGGACGAAAGTGGTTTTCAGATTTGGAGTCAGCAAGTGAAACCTGTTCTGATAAAGGTGAAAGACACCCAGTAGCAAAATGCTTGTTGCCCACTGTTATCAGACTGGCATGTTATAATGGCCTCACATGCCATCACATGCCATCTGACACTGAATCCGAAACTCCAATGGGGCAATAATCAAAGATCCACCAGAACCGAGAACACGTTAAAATTATAATGCATTTATGGTGAATGAACTAAGCCGCGAGTTTGAATTGAGATTCCAAAATACATTTTGGAAGCAGTTTTCATTTAATTACAGAAACCTTATGTGACGGTGTCTTACCTGCAGTAATCATTCGGTTTGCCTTAAGGAAATATCAGCACAATGTCAGCACATAAAATGTATATAGACAAACAGGCAATGACAAAGATTATAAATCTTAAACTACAGTATAGGGCGTTGTAACTAAAGACCAAAAGAAGGGTGTACCTTCTTGGCCCAGGAGTCGCTTGTTTGATCGCTGTCAGGCTGTTCGCACTTTGTCGATACACGGTCAGGTGTTCTGTCCTGGAAATGGACTTGTGCGCATACACTGCACTGCACTTGAGGGCCACGATCGTGTATTACTTTTACATCTATAGGTATTTATTTTCTTGATCTGCCAAACAATAATGTATGTTCTTGACTAAACTTACATGAAAATGCACACTTGAACCCCTTAATGCGTATACAATATATATATATATATATATATATATATAGTATTATTTCTTAAAATTTCCCTATAAGGCAAACAAATACAACAACATGTGTAATGGATGTAATACTGAAACTTTGAGGAACTTACAGTGGGTATATAAAAGAAACACCCCCTTACAAAATATTCACTTTTTGTTGTTCTACAACCTATATGAAAACACACAAAAATATTGTTTAACTTTCTTTACTCAATGTAACATACAACATCCAAGTGAAAGTTATAATAGCAACAGTTTGGAAAACTAATAATAAATTAAAAAATTATAAAGTTTGTATTAGTAAAGGACCACACACACACACATTCTCAAGGTGTCAGTGTCAGCACTTGGTGGAACCACCTTTTGCTTTAAGTAAACTGTACAGCCTTGAGTCTCTTGGGATTCTTTTGCACCAACTTTGCACATCTAGACCAAGCAGTATTTGCCCACTTGTCTTTACAGAATTGATCTTTACAGAAATGATGACATTCAGTGAGCTTGGATGGTGACCACTGGTAGCCCAAACTTCAAATCACTCCACAGATTTTCAGTAGGCTCCAGGTCTGGGCTCTGCCTATGCCACTCAAGGACATTCTTTTTTCTCCTTCAGCCACTCTGTGGTCAATTTTGCTGTGTCCTTTGGGTCAGGCATTGTTTGTTTAAGGCTTTGGATTGAAAAGACAGTTAAAAAATCTTCTAGCATTGTTATACCATGGAAGACCCAAAGAGTGTCTGATTTAAAGAGATCATGCCATAGAGCTGTGCGTAAATGGAGGAAAACTAAACTAACTATCTACTATGAAATATTGAAGGTTAAAAAAGCAGAATACAATAACACAGTCCGTCTTGAGAGGTGCTGCTTTTTCTCTAAGATTATAAATAACAATGCTAGTAATCCCAGAGTCTTATTCTCTACGAATCATCATCTGCTAAACCCAGGTAACATAAAGGAATGCCTCCAAAATACTTCCAGTAAAACCTGTGAGGCTATTGCTGCATTTTTCAATCAAAAAATTAATGATATTAGAAATAACATAGTATATCTCCCCAACACTGTGGATCCTCCTAAGCCCCAGTATTCCATTATAAACAAATTAAATTCTTTCACCAGGATAGATTTACCTGATTTACATAAAATACTTTCTCAACTGAAACCCTCCACCTGCGTCCTTGACACAATACCAATAAGGTTTTTCAAAGAACTATTGGGCGTGCTAATTGATAGTATTCTTGACATAGTAAACTCGTCATTAGATATGGGGGTCTTCCCAGACTGTCTTAAGACTGCTGTAATTAAACCCCTACTCAAGAAAAATAACCTTTACCCCTCTGCTTTTGAAAATTTTAGACCCATCTCTAACCTGCCTTTCTTAAGTAAAATTCTAGAGAAGGCAGTCATTATGCACCTCAATAAACATGCTATTCTTGATATGTTTCAGTCAGGTTTTAGAACAAATCACAGCACAGAAACTGCACTCGTTAAAGTAGTAAATGACTTGCGGGTAAATGCAGACAGAGGCCATTTATCTGTTCTCATCCTCTTAGATCTGAGTGCCGCATTTGACACCATTGATCACAATATTCTTAGAAATCGCTTTAGTCAATGGGTGGGCCTCACTTGCAGTGTCTTAAATTGGTTTGAATCCTACCTGGCAGGGAGAAAATTCTTCGTTAGTTGCGGTAATTATAACTCAAAGACACATGATATCCGATATGGTGTTTCACAAGGCTCTATCCTGGGTCCGCTGCTTTTCTCAATCTACATGCTTCCGTTAGGTCAGATTATCTCAGGGCACAACGTGAGCTACCACAGCTATGCTGATGACACGCAGCTGTATTTCTCAATAGCACCTGATGACCCCGAATCCCTTGATTCACTAACACAATGTCTGACTTGTATTTCTGAATGGATGAATAGTAATTTTCTCAAGCTAAATAAAGAAAAAACTGAAATTTTAGTGATTGGCAATAATGGATACAATGAGGTTATTAGAAACAAACTCAATGCATTAGGATTAAAAGTCAAGACGGAGGTAAACAACTTAGGGGTAACTATTGACTGTAACCTGAATTTTAAATCACATATTAATCTGATCACTAGGACAGCATTTTTTCACTTAAGAAACATAGCAAAAGTTAGACCTCTTATATCATTGAAAGATGCTGAGAAATTAGTTCACGCTTTTGTTTTCAGTCGACTAGATTACTGTAACGCACTCCTCTCAGGACTACCCAAAAAAGACATCAATCGTTTGCAACTAGTTCAGAATGCAGCTGCTAGAATCCTAACTAGGAAAACAAAATCCAAGCACATCTCTCCAGTTTTGATGTCACTACACTGGTTACCTGTGTCATTCAAATTGACTTTAAAATACTGGTTATGGTTTATAAAGCCTTAAATAATCTCGCTCCATCTTATATATCGGAATGTCTGACACCCTATATTTCAAATCGCAAACTTAGATCCTCAAATGAGTGTCTGCTTAGAATTCCAAGAGCAAAACTTTAAAAAAGTGGTGAGGTGTCATTCTGCTGTTATGCACCTAAAATCTGGAATAGCCTGCCAATAGGAATTCTCCAGGCTAATACGGTGGAGCACTTTAAAAAACTGCTGAAAACACATTACTTTAACATGGCCTTCTCATAACTTCACTTTAATTTAATCCTGATACTCTGTATATTCAATTCATTATAATAACTACTCATGGTGGCTCTAAAATCCGTACTAACCCCAACTCTCTCTTCTTTTTCTTTTCCCATTTTTTTGTGGTGGCGACCTGCGCCACCACAACCTAATCAAAGCACCGTGATGTTCCTACATTGTTGGATTAAAAGCCAGAAGTCTGCATGACCATCATCATCAAGTCCTTCAAGTGGGAACCCTAAATACAAAGAGGACTGCTTCATTTATGTTAGGTAGAATGCCCAGAAGGGGCTGGGTGGTCTCATGGTCTGGAACCCTTACAGATTTTATTTTTTTCTCTCCAGCCATATGGAGGGTTTTTTTTTTTTTTTCTGTCCCCCTGGCCATCGGACCTTACTCTTACTCTATGTTAATTAATGTTGTCTTATTTTAATTCTTACCGTGTCTTTTATTTTTCTTTTCTTCATCATGTAAAGCACTTTGAGCTACATTATTTGTATGAAAATGTGCTATATAAATAAATGTTGTTGTTGACTTCAAACCCTGAGGTTGTGGGTTCAAATACTACTACTGACACTATGTGACTATGAGCAAGGAACTTGACCTGTCTATGCTCCAATTGGAAAACTAAAATAAATTTAACTAATTGTATAATAAATGTTGTAAGTCGCCTTGGATAAATGTGTCAGCCATGTAAACAAATGTAAATTTCATTGTCTTGTTGAAATTTGATGCTGTTTTGCCCCTTCAGTTTTTCCTTCTAGCCGGAGAAGTGCCCCAGTCTCTCATCGAGCCCTAGGTTGCATGGATTAAATAAAACTGAAAAAAATATTTTTGTGTGTTCAGGTGTGACAGATCTGCAATTTTTAAATAAGAGATACTTATGTTTTTAGTGTATTTTGCTCAGACAAACAAGATAAACTAAATTTATGGGAGATTAACATCAAAGCATTTTGCAGTCCTGAATTGTACCAGTAAACTATCACCATAAAACATCTGTGTAAAGAAAGCAGAATACCAAGGAAATGGCTGTGATGCCTCAGGTCATATTGATTATTTTATAACTTGGTAAATGGAGAAGCATTAAAAGATCAAAAACTTTGCTAATTATTTTATGGTTTGGGAAATGAAGAAGCTTAAACAAATCAAAAACGTTGGGCGAGTCATCCATCATACGGACAGCCATTCATTCAAATGTTTGTAATATCACATGCTTTTGGAAACCAAAGTAATATTTAGGTCCGAAATATACCTAAGACATCATACGTTGTTAATACCGTAAGTGCTAGGGAGTGATGGGCTGTGCAGGCATTATTCATGTGGTGCTTATGTGGTGTGTATGTGTATATCTATGTATGTGTTAATCTTAAGGTGTGAAAGTAGACCAATCCAGTAACAAACTGGATGAGTTCACTTCCCTGAAAAATACATCTAGGTCCAACAAGAAAGATAGGATAATCCAAGGATAATACCACAATTATACCATGTGTTTTCATTTTAGGCTGCAAAGCAACAAAATGTGATTTTTTTTCAAAGAGGGTGATTCTTTTCCATATCCACTATGAACTTAATTAAATTTGATGTGGTTATAGCCAAGTCATATTACCTGCAATTCCCTATGATATTAGGCTTTTTTGGCATTTCTGACACCAAGCTCAGCAAATTTATTGTACCTGTCATAGGCATTGTAAGAATGACAAAAAAACAAGAGAAAGGTTTGGGGGATCCACCCTCGTATACTTGAACAAAAAAAGAATGTTTGTATTATGACAGAGTAATCACTTAAGACTGAGCCTAACATACAGAACATTTGCCTGACTACTGAGAGGGTATGGCAGTTTTTTAGAGATTCAGGGGGAAGAGGCAGGTCCTTGAGACCAGAAGTGGAAGTGATGAAAGTCTTGGGGGTGAATGGGAGTTCTCTGGAGGAGGGACTGGAAGTGTCATTAGGTGGGTTTGGCTTCTGGGTATCTGCAGAAGAAGGAAGAGAGGCATAGTACACCATGTCAACCCCTGGTCCAGCATTATCACACTCTTAGTCGAGCTCATCGTCTGCTTCCCAAGCACACATGTGATAGCATATAAAGCCTTTTTAAATGTTGTTGTTAAGTTGTTCAAAATGGCTTGACGTCCAATATGGTCCTAGAAGTGCAACCTATAACAGTGAGAGGGGAGCAAAGATTGTGCGGTTTTGGTCCCTGAAATAAAATATTGAACTTTTTAATTATAAATCTTTCATCAGATTAGGACAGCTAGATTTCATTTAAATGAAGAGATGAGATTGCCCTATTTTGATGCTAAATATTTGTCACTATGCAAAAATCACACAGTAAGTAACCTATATGTTCTCTTTTTTGAGGAAGTTGCCCCAGACAGACAGACAGACAGACAGACAGACAGACAGACAGACAGACAGACAGACAGACAGACAGACAGATAGATAGATAGATAGATAGATAGATAGATAGATAGATAGATAGATAGATAGATAGATAGATAGATAGATAGATAGATAGATAGATACTTTAATTAATCCGAAGGGGAAAATTCACAATATTATCAGCTTATGAACAAAGTTGTTGAAAAAAATATTTTTACTTGTTTTAAAATAGTGCCAAGCCACAAAATCCAGATGAAAAAAATAGGACACCACTTGTTTAGTTTCACAAACACTGTTATATACCTGTAGCTGTTTTACTTACATATTTTTAAAAATATTTTGTTTTTAAATCCCATTTAAATTGTATTTCTTACAGAGGAGCTGGACTCAGAAGATTTAGTTTTTTAGGAATCCAAAAACAAACAACCTGCTCCACACATTAAGAAAATTCTTCCACAATTGTGTTATTGATTGGTTTAATAAGATATGGGAATAAACAAGGTTTTACCCAAGATGTAAAGCTTTCAATTATTGTTAATATAAATCTTTAATTATGTGTTAATGCTAAGATATACAAGAATTAAAAGAGTGAAAGCTATACATGGTCTCCACTGTTTATCTGTAAATCTGGATTTGCATAATAATCATGGTAAACTGATATAAGTTCTAGTTAACAAGATTTTCCAGACAGATATCCAATCATGTAACTATTAAAACTGTACTGTTACAGTTTTAATAGGTGTAAGCCATTATATGCAATACTTCACTTTAGAAGATCATTTTTAAAACAACGTTGATTTCAACAGTATACCATTACACAAAGCATGTACACTTTACAGTTTATATTAAACACAATATAAATTACATGCAGAAGCTTCTATCTGATTATAACATTTCTTAATATGAAAACCTTAGTGGTCTTTAATTACAAAGGAAAATGTTGCAATTCATAAAATGCAAACTTTTCTACACGTATAGATGTTTTCAGAGCAATCCTGTCCCAAACGAAACGATGATGATTAATCAAAGGTTATCAAAAAAGATAGTCATTCCTATATACCCACATTTATTTATTTTTGAGTTACCATTTTATTTAAAAAGCTTAGAATAAATGGCCCATTAGGCAAAGAGTAAGTTGTGATAAACTGAATTTTGTAAAATATTAGAGTTTAACTAAAAGTAACATTTTTAAGGCTGAATTTGCCTAATCATCCAAATATTAATCAGTTTCTTGATTCCACTTGAATTTAGGGTTGTGGTGTTTTAGGAATTTTTTCTAACTTTCTTATATTTGTAGCACAGCGCATACATCAACAGCTTCACAGATCCACCGTGCTGGGTTTGAATCCTGCATTAAGTCATTGTTTTTTATAGGAATTTGTACATTTCCCTCATGTCAGTGAAGACAGTCTTTTTGGTTCTCCAGTTTTCTTCCCACATCCCTAAAGTAATTAGGTGATTATAGACTGGCCCTGTTTGTGTGTGTGAACTCCTCTGGGCTGTTTCCTATGGAGCAGTGTTTGCACAAAGTTAAATAAACGAGCAAACAAACAAACAAACAAATACATAAACGTAATGTGACAGTAAATACATAATAACAGAAAAAATGTGAGAATAAATAATTCAGTGTATCACAAATTATGTTTGTTTCTTTGTGTATTTAATTTCTTCATTTATTTATTTCACTGATAGCACGTAAAATTAAATAAACCCTGGAATGAAAACTGTCACGTTGATTTGTCAAATTTGAGAGGGCGGGCTCTACAACGTGCCGTTTATTGATTGGTGAATCACCCGCAGGGTGGACTTATACACTTTAACAGAGTGGACAACGACGGGGGTATGAAAGTAGCCATAGTCACCTAGAGCAATGCTTTTCAACCAGTGTGTCCCTGCACGGTACGCCGTGAAAATGGTAGTGTAGCACAGTTGGGTCTGAACCTGAGAGGCAAGCTCTGCAGGTGGTCGAAACCTGGCTGAGGATGATAGGTCTACCTGGAAAAGCTGGCATTAAAGCAGCTCCATGATCGTTATGTTGCAGACACGGCACTTTGAGCACTTTAGATGTGTCTCCAAACAGCTAGTCCATCTGCCCTGGGTGAGTGAGCGCCAGCGAGCCTCACAGCATTGATGGTTTGTGAACATACGAGTCGCCTCTGAGGCAGAGAGGGGTTAGCAAAAGGGAGAAGCAGCTTGGAGATGCCACCAAAATGATCACTAAGTGCGGTGCCTGTGAACGCTGATCTCAGAGCTCCTTTTTTACCTGCTTCTCTGGCAGTCCCGCCCCTTCGGGCAGTTGAGCAGGTGTATGACATATAATGCATTTGTGGTTAGTAACAAAGTGGTGTGCTTTGGGACGATTTTAGTTAAAAAAAAGTGTGCCACCGCAGAAAAAATGGCTTAGAGAATTCACTCAATTTAACCAAAAAGTAATTGAGAAAATGTCATGCCTGAAGGAAAGAAGGGCAAAATTTATGTTCAAGGAAATATAGGTATCATGATCATAAAGGCAGAATTTAGAGATTTAGGTTGGACTTCTCCTTTAGGTATAGTACAAGACAGGTTGGGGGGTAAGTTATGTTTTAAGATGTGGGGGTCTGTGGATCTTACAATATGAGCGTCTGGAATAAACAGGTAGATAGATATTATAATTAATATTATTATTATTATTATTAAAGGCACTATATAATAGATAGATGTGAAAGATACTATGTACAGTAATAGGTAGATAGATGTGAAAGGCACATTATAATAGAAAAGTGCTACTTCAGTCCACCCCCAATTTTTTTCACCAGCCGGCACTGTAAGTGTTTAACAGTTACACATCACTACATGTGTGGTTTTTAAAAGTATAGTTTTGAGCATCGTTTCAGGCAATGTACCAAAATCTCAAATGTATGTTTTATGCAATGTCAGTAAAAGAACCTTACCTTATCTTACTCACTCAAGTGACATAATTTTAAAACCATTTACCAAATACTTATTTTTATGTAATATGTCTCTTTTGCTCCTGTAATATTCACATGGAGAAAAATTATGTACAAAAATTAAAAACCAGAAAAAAGTTTGAAAGATTAATAACTTCACTTAAAATTTATTTTTAATTTATAATTACAGTGTAGAACAAAACACAATTCAGGACAAACAATTGAGGATGAAGATCGCCATGTAAGTTAGATCATTTCAAACATTTTACAATACAGTACAAACAATTTTAAAAGTGTTTTTTTTTCTGTTACTGGGAGCTCAAAAGTTCAGACCTTCATGTTCGTGCCTGTTAATCATCACTCATTTTGCAATATAATAAGTTAATGTCATTAACAGAACTTTCCTTTTTTTGAACGAGGTTCCAGAAATAATGTGAAAATGCATTTTTATACTGTGGTGGGTTGGCACCCTGCCCGGGATTGGTTCCTGCCTTGTGCCCTGTGTTGGCTGGGATTGGCTCCAGCAGACCCCCGTGACCCTGTGTTCGGATTCAGCGGGTTGGAAAATGGATGGATGGATGGAATTTTACATTTCGAATGATAGAATTCACTATAATAAAAGTTATAGCAACCACTTGCATATTTAGTATGGCGTTTCTGTAATCTAAAAATAGGTTAGTCCTCTTTCTTTTAACTATTGAATCCTAAATCATATATTATAAAAATGATTTTTTGTTTCTAAAAAGAAGTACGACAATAATATAAACAGAAACTCGGATTTGTTCCTCGTGATCGAAGGAAAGCATATTAACAGAGATATCATCCTATTTTAAGGTTACAGGGTTAATCAGCGTTACTAGTTCTGCAAAGAAACCAGTGTGACAGATGAAGAACGCTGAATGCTGGGGGCGTGGCGTGGAAGGCAGGGGGCGTGAGAGGCCGAATATTCAACCTGCAGCCGGTGGAAATTGTGCTGCAGCACCAATGTGGCCGACGTGGCTTCCTGAAGGTCTGGGAGGTTGGATTTGAATTAGGATGCTATTACTACACCAGGTGGGGGTCAGCTGAGAACGAGCCCTCAGTACATTAACAAGGGAAAAAGAGAGAAGAGTATTAAACAAAAACGTGATGTGCTGTATCTCTCAGTATTTTCTTAGAGTATGTATTAATTTCTGCCGCAAGCTCCTTTACAGCATTTATTCAGTTTTAGACTCTCAAGGAGAAGAAGTTAATGCAAAAACCTTAAGAACAAAGCCAGATCACAGAGGATAAATCACGGACGCTATTTTATCCATGAAGCGGTTCAGAGAATTTAGATTTAAATTTCAGATTAGCCAAGCAATCCTAAGAAACGTTAGGGGAAAGGACTTACAGATCCATACAACAGTTTCCCCATAGCATTTTTAATGTCTTTATTTCTAAAGCTATAAATCAAGGGGTTAATCATGGGTAAAAATACAGCGTATGACAGAGTGATGAGCGTTCTTGCCTGGAGAGAAACTGCTTCAGATCTGACGAGTGCGTACATAAAAGCGCTGGACGCGTAAAAGGTAAAGACCGAAAGCAGATGTGAGCTGCACGTAAGAAAAGCTTTCCGCCGACCATCTCTAGATGCAATTTTAAGAATCGAGATTAAGATTTTCGCATAAGAAGCAATCACGAACACAAATGGGAAGTTGATTCCTACTAGCGCAAGAGTAAGTCCGAGCTGGATGACTGCGCTGGTGTCCGAACATGCCAGCAGCAACACGGGGGGAAAGTCGCAGAAGCAATAAGGAATCGTGTATGGTCCACAGAATTGCAGATGAAGAGTCTGATAAACCGAGACTGCCGGGAAGCTAAAACCTGACAACCAAGTACAGCCGGCTAGCAGAATGCATGTCTTATTAGTTATAATGCTGCTGTAACGCAAGGGGTTGCATATTGCGACATAACGGTCAAATGCCATCACCGCCAGCATGAAACAAACCGTGCACTCCGACGACAGAAAGACATACATCTGTAGGAAACACGCCGAATATGAAATTATGTTGTCGTGAAGCAGGAACGCGGATAACATTTTCGGACTCACTGTTGTCGTGGTCACTAAATCGACAAGAGACAAATTAGCGATAAAAAAGTACATAGGAGTGTGCAACCTGCGGTCAGCCACGATCAGAACGATAACACATACGTTTCCTAATAAGGTAAATATATAAATGATCAAAAATAAAGCAAACAATTCTTTTTCATAACTTTCAAGACCAGGGATTCCACCAATAATAAACTCTGTAGCTGTGATTAAGGATCCGTTCATTTGTGGCATCTGAAGGAGATTGGAAGGAGCTGTCAGGGGAAAGAATATAAAACAGTTAATCAAATTCAATTACTTATGGAGGTTGTTATGGTTATCACATGTTTAATATAAGTAGTCGAGGGGACACTATCTAATGACACTTTCACGTTAACTGAAATCAATAGTCATGGAGTTATATTAATTTGTTTTTAATTTATTAAGAGATCACGATGACCTCCCCCGTTTTACTCAGTTACACTGTAACTGTGAATTTCAACATTCATGACAAAGCGAAGCAACTCAATGTGTCTGCCATCATGAATTACTTAACACAGCATGGAATCCAGACACTTCTTTGAAAGACTAGGGTTGCCAGACGTCCCTTATATACGGGACATGTCCCATAATTGATCATTTTGTCCCCTGTTCCGTACTGACTTTTCAGGGACACCCAAATGTCCCTTATTTAGTTAATTTTTCAAATTTCATAATACAAATATATTTTTACTACCTTCTTACGGTACTTAGTTCTAACTTTATAAGTAATTATACTTTCTTTTCTCAGATTCTCTTGATGAAAATAACCCAAATGTAACGAGGACACTAGTGTTTGCTGCCTGTTTGTAACTTGTTCAGTTGCAGTGGTTAGCTGAGGACAGCGACACTCTTACCGTTTTGCTCTCCAGCCGCGCTGCTGTGCAGTTCTGTATCAGCACTGCAACATACAGTGTGTTGTTACTACTTGCCACGGCCCACTTTTTTTCTAACTGCCTGTATTAAGTAATAATAATACAGTATTTCTCTGTTGTCTGTATTAAATAAATATTTTCAAATGATTTCACTTTTACAGAATTTGTTTTTAGCTTGTATTAAATAATTTTCAAAATCGTTGCTTTATGTTTTTAACTTATGTCTCTACTTTTAAATAATATATTGGTCTGGGTGTGTAGGGGGCATGTATAAATTTATATATATATATAGTAATATAGAGAAAGATTTTAAGAGTGTCCTGTATTTCTAATTTTCTAATCTGGCAACCCTATGAAAGACTAACATTTTAAAATAAGCGTTGATACTTTATGAATATCAAATATTGTTTGCTACTTTATATCATAAAATTTAAGTCATGATTTACACTGAGGATAATTTTATTACTTTTTTAATTCATGCAGTACAAATTAATATTATGTCATAAATATGCTTTTTTCTAAATTTTTTCCTTTATATTATTAATAAAGTTAATATTATATGCTTCTTCTGCAACATTTTGCTAGTACACTAAATAACATATTTAAAAATATTCAAATGTAATTACAAAAAAGATGTTTGTACCAATATACAGTAGAATAAAAGTTTGTCTTTATTTATTAACTAAATGCCATGCTTTTTATAATGCACCAATTAAGACAAGGACAGACATATTTTTAAGGGAGCTGTTACTTTAGAATGGAGTTGACTCTTACCTGTGTCTCGTTCTGTCTTTTGGCAGCCTAAAACAAATTCATAAAAAATTAACGCAGGGTGAAGACATCCACAGTGTAAGCCCAAAGGTGTATTAGTCCTTCTTATCTCTTTGTTGTGCTGGGGGCAATGGAGTGAGTGCCAGTCATCACTGGGACTAATTATCTATCCATCTATTTCTAAACCCATTTATTCCAGATATGGATTGTGGGGGCTTGAGCCTATTGGGATTAATTACGATTTTAAAAAAGTTTTTTTCTAATGTGGATGCTAATAGACATGTTACAGTTAATGAACACAAAGTAAGTATTAAACTAAATGCTCTAATATGCATATTTTACAGTGTATTGATGGTTGGTATATGGCTTTTACCATCTGCTATTGACCAAGTATTCAGATCAATATGCCAGTATTTATTTTATGTAGTGCCATTAAGAGCGTGTATCATCACAGGGAAGTTTACTCAGTAAATAAAATGAATACAGAGGAAAAATTAGTAAAAATTATGAGGAAAGAAATGAAAATGGCAGTATTTACAGACATTAAGACGATCTTCAAATTCAAAACTGAATTTTATTTGTCACATACAAATTTTACATATGGTACATATGAAAGTGAAGTTTTAAGTGTAAAGTTTTACATATGAAGTGAAAAGGTTTGTTGTTAAACTCCAGGGACTGTGCATCAAAGAAAAATCTAAAGGACAAAACATCAATTCATGACTTTATAAATAAAAATAAAAATGAATGTAATTGAAAATATGTGATAAATAATAAAGATAATTTAACTTAAATAACTTAATGTAAGAGATTTAACAATAGGACATCATGTAGTTACTTTCCTTATTCAAGATGAGGATGGACTATAGATGGAAGCTCCTCCTCAGTCCCTCTGGACCGGGCCTTAGGCATATGTACAGTTTTCCTGACCACAGCACAGAGAAGAGGCCATTGCTGGGATGGCTGGTATCACTGGTCATTTTCTTTGTCCTGGTCCAACATTGCTTGGTGTAGATGTCCTGGAAGTTTTGGGAGTGCACACCCAATGATGTGTTCAGCAGATCCCCACCACTCTCTGCAGAGATTTGTGGTACCTCTGCATGTTGCTCCCAAACCAGTAAGTAAAGTTTCCTGTCAAGATCCTTTCAATGGTGGATATGTAGAAGTCTTTTCATAATTGGGAGGGCAACCTGAAATCCCTGAGGAATCTGAAGAGATAAAGACATTGTTGGGCCTTCTTTATCAAGGTGTTTATATGTTTGGATCATGTTAGGATCTCTGATGTGGACAGCAAGGTATCTAAAACTGCCCACAATCAGTGTTAGGGCTCGTTTATACTTCACTCTCAGAACGTGTTCGCACACGCATCATGGCTGCCACGCGTTCCCAGCGTTCATTTGACGTGTCCTCTGAGCAGGTCCTCAGAAATTAACGCAATGCGTGCGCGAGTTGCTGTCCCAGCAAAAAGTCAGGGGCCGCAGTGAGGTAAGAATTGAAATGTGACGTCAGAGTCTCTGTTTACTATCTACATGTTTCAGAAAGGCATTTTGAGGATTCTCTGGAATCAATGTGCCTGCTTCAATGTTTGATGAATGGCTCGAAGTGGTGAAGCAAAATGCCAACATGCTGTACAAATGTATTTGTGGTGCTTTTACATTCAAACATCACATATTCCCCATCGTAATGACACGATACATTTTAAAAGTCTCACATACCATCTTCTATGCCGTCTTTTTTTTTTTGCACCTTCACAACAGCAACAGCATGTACAGTGCTGTATTTGAGCCACAGAGAAAAAAATTAAGGACATGGTGAAAAGGTGTATTTTGTGATTAAAGTGGAAATTTCGGCTTTAATCTCGTAGTTTAGTTTATCATTAAAGTAGACCGTCGTAAACGTCTTCTTAAAATCAACCCAGTTGTTAATTGCTATGTGCTTCTGGGGCTTCCTCCTGACCTGACAGCAGCCGCAGGCAGCAATAGATCACCACACAGAACACATTAAATGTATAATATTCCAACTCTCTGCACATTTAGAATCCTTAGATTTATATTTGATATCACTTTCATAATGAAATGCATTAAAGTATGTATGTTACATTTTACAGATAAATCATTAATTTCATTTGAATAATGAATACTGTTAATAATTACACACATGGGGGTGACACGGTGGTGGAGCGGTAGCACTGCTGTCTCGCAGGGAGTCACTAGCTGCTGTTTCCTGCCTGGAGTTTGCATGTTTTCCTGCTGGGTTTCCACAGTGTGCTCCGGTTTCCTTCCAAAGATATGAACATTTGTGGATTTGGTGATGCTAAAATGACGCTAGTGTGTGTGAGTGCTTGTATTTACCTTGCGATTAGCTAATGCTCCATCCAGGGATTGTTTCTGCCTCATGCTAGCTGGAATGGGCACATCCCTGGATTGATGGATTTAATCATTAAACATCCTTTTCAGAGAGGATAAGGTGTCCTCAGAATTTAATGGATGTTCCAGGCAATCTCACCGTGATGATATCTCACTCTGCAACCTGGTGGAATCTTCCAGATTTATGTAAAATATGAGCGCAAGTACGAACAGTAAAATGCTTGCGTAGCAGTAGCGTCCACTGGAGCATGCGTTGTGTCGCGTGAAGTAAAAACCTGTAGAGTCTTGTGCAGCCATTTATATATAGAAGAAGTACAACAGAGGACTTAGAACACAACCATGTTGAGTGCATGTGTTAAAGGTGAGGAATAATGAATTGCAACCACCCAGTTGAACCACTTGGGGTCTGCCTGTCAGGAAGTTAAAAATCAAGTAACACAAGGAAATGTTCAGACACAGGTCCTTGAGCTTGGTGATGAGCTTAGAGGAGTTCATTGTGATAGAAGTAAGTTTCAAATTTGAAAAGCACATATGTGAAGGATACTCAAGAACAGAATGTAACAATAAACAGTTCAAAGCAACAGAAATTGAGAAATTACGTGTATATCTTTCATGGCTAGAAAAGTATTAGCAATACAATGTTGTTGAAAAGCAGGGAATGTTTAAAGTCATACTAGAGCAAAGGGAAAATTAAACTCCATGTTGTTAATGTCCTCTTAAAAGAAAAGAATCAAATATTTACATTAAAAACAATACATATTACATGTGTTATATAGCATATGTAGTATTCTTTGGATTTATTTTACACTTTTTCTAAATATTTCAAATAAATGAAAAATAGGAAACATTTTTGCTTTACAGTTTATATTTACTAATACTTAATAATATTGTACACACTATAGAATTTTTATGAGGTCCACAACTATTGCATATACTGTAAATGTGACTTCTAATTTATCCATTTAAATGTGAAAGGCCTGAACTCTCTTGTCAGGCCTTGTTTTTGCCGAGCACCTTTTTTATAGATATTATTACTATATCTGGTATTGTACTCATCCAGTTCCTTTAGCAAAGCCTATTCTCGCTGTATTATCATAGTATTTCCCATTACCTGTTCTCTCAAGGGTAAGTGTACTCGTCAAGTTCGTTATCGGGTTGGTCTACTGTTGCACTTTAAGATGAACACACATATACCTAGCTATATGCATACACACAGACCCTAACCACAACCAGTGCCCCATGAATGACACACACACATGCTGATTAACCTTTAGCACTTTAAACCACACAAGTGCTTTAGGGATAACACAGCCTGTCACTCAGCACTTCAAGAGACTTAATTATTATTGGCACGAACAACATACAATTTTTTAATGATATCTCAGACCTAAATATTACTTTTGGTCTACAAGAATACATTTAAACATACAAAGACTCAGCACTCTTGACTATAGGCCATTTATCAGCCTAGAATATCTTCTTTACATACTGTTCCCTACTATTGAGTGGAGCTCTCACTCTCAGCCCTAATAAACCTCGCAGCACAGAGGTAATGGCAAATATCCAGCTGCACTAGGTGGTCAAAGAAATCTAACATATTATTTCAATCACGCTATAGACATTAAGACAAAGCATAGAAAAGTTAAAAGCAGCATGGTATTTATTACAAGAATAATAATAATACCACTGGAACAAAGAATAATAGAAAACAGGTACTGATAGGGAAGCCTGAATATATATAGTCTTTAGAAAAAGCTTACGAAAAAAAGCAGAGATGACAAGGATGAATGTCGCAGGGCTGTGTTTGATTTAGCAATCGATGTTCATGATGCTTTTCTGACAACCAGTGACGTTTTCGTCCGTTCTTCTTCCTCCCTCCTTCCTTACTTCCCCACTCACTTCTCAAACAAGGCATATTTATTCTAAAATTGTACCAGGGGATTTTGCATGTTGGGATTGATAGATATTCTGATTGTCTGGCTGTCAATATGAAGAATTAATTCACTGTCCATTTTCCCAAACAATAAAACCTTTTATGTTCTGTGAGGTGTCGGCAGATCTTCCTTTGTAAAATAATTAGGCATCGGCTCAGTCTTCCTTCCCCAGGTTATAAAGTAATTGAGCCACCAGCATGTCTTCCTTTCTATGTTGGAACAGCTGTTTTAAAAGTGAGGTGTAAGGGAAGAAAACCTGCTTTGATTTGTCCTAAATGTAGTTCATCTGTTGTCTTGTCTTGAACAAAATATAATGGAAATATAAACCAAAATGTACAGATTTTGTACCTCACAACACTCGCATCAACAGGCATAAGTCATCGTAGTACTCTTGGTAAGATGCCAGTCCTTCTCATGGTAAACATATACACAAACCTTTATTCAGGTCGAGGTAATTTCAATCCATCTGTACATTCTGAAGCCAATTTCTTAATTTCTGAGAATCAATGTCTAAACTACCTGCATCAGCACCCTAGGAGTAGCTCCATTAGAGGAATTTCAAGGACCTCCAAGAACAACTTCTATATGTCTCTGTCTCTCTACAAGTTTAACTGAGCCTGGGGAACCTCAGATGTGAGATGCTTAGGACCCACCCATAGTAAATTGCTAAGTAATCTCAAGTGGTTCAAATTACTGTAGTCAATCAGAAGCCATAAGCCAATATTGCCCAATATTACCAAGCTTATCACCTTGTCATAGAAAGTGGGACACTCCATAACATGAGGGATAAGCCAATCAACTTTTACCCAAGAACTTACCTATTCCATACTTGCCTCCACTTCACTGCTTAACCCTGAGCAAGTCATTTAACCTGTGCAGGTGCCAAGTCTGAAAAAAATATATATAATCCACTGTATTACAGCTATGTAAATGTAAGGTGTCTCTGGATCATTTTCATTATGCAATGGCAATTTATAATAAAACAGTTGGAATCTAAAGCTTATGGCTATGATCCTAAGTATTGAAGCAATAGATTCTACCTCATGTAAAGAGAGCAAGCCACTCCTTTCCAGGAATGGACAATAATGTCAGATTTGGAGGTATGGTTCATTTTCCAGCTTTATGATACTTATCTTCAAACAAGTTCCATGCACATTAAACGGAACGGTCACATTCTTTAGCAGACATGGACACTCATACTGTTGCTGGATAATTTGCTTGACTCAGACATAAAATATTAAGCATACTCGTATGTGCCTTTGTTTGGGAGACATATATGATATGTGTGCATCCTGAGAGCCAACGTTTCCAAACGACAGACATCAAATAGAAAACACCCTGCCTATAATATTTTAGAAAACAGAAACTGTCACTGAAGTCATACATAAGATTTGCAGCATTTCTGGAAATTAACTATGCATAGATATGACAAAATCAGAAAAGCACCACTGATCATCAACCTCAGCTCCAACATATTTGTTGGATTAACTTCCATAAATAATTCCCCTTTAAATGAACAGGTGAGCATAGTTTTTTTTTTCCTTCTGAAATCAATTTCTGTCTGTTTCATTTGTTCTGACCACTTTAATTTGATTGGACTTATTGAAAACGAAGATGCACTGGGCTCAGTATTTGAGCCCAGGCTAATAGCCAAGAGCATTGCATAGACCTACTAGTTAATGCTGCAAAAATGTCTCTTAAATGTTTTGCTAAAAATCTCTTCTAATCGACATGATTGACTATTAGCAACCTTTCCCCATTTTTTGTCTTGTTGCGACACTTGGTACCATCTGCTATGTTGTCAAAGCTTTTCCTCCACTTCAGGAAAGAATAAGTCAGAATATATGAGCAATTATGGCAGATTCAGTGTCAAAACAACACATAAAGGATTAATGGCCATAGTCTGTTTGAAAGCTGGTAGATGGCCACTTACACTAGATAGAACAGACTTTGACTAAATAAGAAGTGCAAAACAATAATGAACTGATTTTGATGTAATTGTATTCTGGTGTGTTCTTTCATCTTATTTATTTGCACTGGCCCTCTGATATTAAACAGTTGACCTGCAGTGTTATAGATTTGAAATCAGAGTCTGAATTTTTTTGTACAGTATATAATTTTTCTGTTGTATATAATTAATGTATGTGTTTTATAATTTATTGGTGTTGGAATTGGTGCTAGTTTGTACATTTTTATTATTTTATGATTTTTGTTTTTTATTTTGACACTCACTGCATGCCCAACCAACCTGGAAAGAGGTCTCTTTTTGAACTGCCTTTCCCAAGGTTTCTTCCATTTTTTCCCTACAAGGATTTTTTTTTGGAAGTTTTTCCTTGTCTTCTTAGAGGGTAAAGGCTGGGGGGCTTTCAAGAAGCAGGGCATGTTAAAGCCCATTGCAGCACTTCTTGTGTGATTTTGGGCTATACAAAAATAAATTGTATTGTATTGTATTTTCCTGTAGCCATTTTTTAGGTCACTGAATCCATTTTTGCTGCTTTTTTTCCTAGAATTAGGCCACTTTCATGTTGCTAATATATGTGGCATCTCCCCACAATGCCATTTTTGTGTACATTGGTTTGTTTAGTAGTTGTTTTATGGTTGCTATGAGATGACATCCAAGACTGCACACTGTGTGACATCACGGTTCATTATGTCTAAAATCTGAAGTTTTCTTTTTCTGAATTATTCATGTTTGTTGGTGTTTCTAAAGACAAATATAATCACATGTAGGTTTTTGGAGTTTGGGAAAAATGTAGGTTCTGAATTTTGGGTACCACTTTAGATTTTCAGTTTTGACGCTAGGTTTCTGAATTTGCTGCAACGACTTCTGACTTAGTGACAACTCCTATTTATCCTTCTTCTCTTTGCCCTTGTGGCATGCATTTCCCCTTATGTGGCACAGCAGTTGATTTATAAGACATTTATCATTTTTTAAAATATTTTAGGATGATAATTGAGTCAACTTTTTATCATTTACACACAAATGGGTCTTTGTATCATTGTAGGTATGAATCCCCACTGGAAAATTATGTCCCAATTATAAATGTTCTCTTCTTCATTAATTAGTGTGCCAAGAGATCTCAGATTTCTTTCATACAGTAGTAAAATGAAAACAGAAGTGTTATCTTTTCAACATAAAGGTGTGTATGCTATAAAATATGTATTTTCCAGAAAATGTTTATCAGGTAAATGTAATTTTTTAAGCAAAGAGAAAACAAATATTACAACACATTATTAGTTAAGATAATAGTAATACTCTTAAAAGAGTACACTATTTAAAGATTTGAAGTAAAATGTGGCTCTGAAAAGATAAAAACAACTATTTTAAAAACATTTTATAAAACTGTGATAATTGTATAAAAAAATGTAGATAGCACTCAGCTTTATTTTAGGTATTGATGATAGGTAGCATAGTGCTGCAGGTGATAGTAAGATTGCCTCATACTGCTGGCTCTCCCATTCAGTTCGTAACTGAGCACGCAGCATGTAGAGTTTACATATATTTTTGTGTCTTTCATCTGCACTGCAATACAGAAATGTGCTATTAAATAGACTGGTAGGTTTTCATTTTTGTAATGGGTAATGTCATGTTTGGTGATGTTATCACTCTGTTCAAGTCTGGTTCTGGCCTTATGTCTAAGGCAAGCAGAGAGATTCTACCTCCCCACAATTCTGATCAGATAAAAACAGCTTTGGAAAATAAGGAAATAGTTGGTGGGTGTTTTTTGCTATTACTATTTACCTTTTAGAAACAATAAACCTAAGAAGATTGCTAAATTTAATAATCTTAAATTTGCTTTGGCATTTCCTCTATATAGGAATCAATCAGTTCTCTAAAAATTTGTGATCTGTAGCATGTCGTGTTTTATATTAAAGGGCTGAAAAGTCAATTATTAGCTCAATCACTCCCAAATTGTATTTGGTGAAGACAAAAATAAAGTTAAAGCAATAATAAAATAATAATAATAAACATACTACATATTTCCACACTATATCCATCCATCCATCCATTTTCCAACCCGCTGAATCCGAACACAGGGTCACGGGGGTCTGCCGGAGCCAATCCCAGCCAACACAGGGCACAAGGCAGGAACCAATCCCGGGCAGGGTGCCAACCCACCGCAGTCCACACTATATGCTCACTATTAATACAAAAACATTACTAAATATTTGCCTTTCTATTAATATAAAGTATGGAAACAATTCTAATGATGCTTCATGACTTCAGCCACATCAAGAGATACTTCTAAAAGCAGTACAGCAGCACAGGGACATCATTATGCATCGCGTGAAGTTGTACCTGTGAGGATTTTCATCAGGCAGTAATTACTTCAAAAAAAGCACTCATTATCAATTCTTTAGGGGCACCCTAATTAAATAAATATCTGTGAATCTACAAAAGGTCTTTGACTTTCATTCTTATTCTAACACTAGCACCAGCAAGTTCGGTATGTGTGAATTTTTATTTTTAAATTTGTAAGAAATGTTGTTATATCTTTATAATTTCAGAAAAGGAAGGCTGTTTTTATTTAGTATAACAGAGTTGTCATGAAAATTTATGTTAAGCAGGATGCATGCTAAGATACATTAGTAAAGATTAAATAGATTAACAGGATTTATTTGTTACACAATTTATTTTACACATTACGATCATTATTTTGGCCTGATTTCTTTTTTTCTATTTGTATGAAATTGTACATGTTTAACAATACTCTGCCATCTAACAATGGATATCACAGCTCACTCTGTCTCTATTTCCTCATACTAAATGCTCCAGAGACAGGGAAGAGTGAAATAAAAAGGGCTGAGAACTTCCAGCACATCCATGCACAGAAAAGAGGATCAGCTCTGAGACCACTGGAGTTATCTCCTATGTGAGTGGAGTGTACAGCACAAAAAAAGTTGTAATATTGATAATACAAAAATGTTAAGATATGTTTTACTGTTATTTCCCAGAAAAACATTCAGATCGAGCCACTAAAGTGTTTTGTTGTGTTTTTTAGACTGTATATTTTAATAGGTGGAACTGTAGACACTACAATGAAACCCATTCAATTGTTACCCCTGCACACCATGTACACCATCTAATTGTATTACTGGTCTGTAATTGGAAAGTGCCTTGCAATGATTTTAAATTACATGTATTTGAATTTGGATCCTTTATTTATTTAAACTAAAGACTAGCAATAGTATTGCAACAGCTTTAGGATTTATGAACCATCACAGATTAGTTCATTCAGAAATATGAATCAAATTACCAATCTCTGCTAAATTTGCAATAGCAAATCCAACACATGTATTATTTTATTGAAAAGCTGCCTTTGGATTATGTGAATATGATTCTTGAAAATCAACTAAGCAACTTATTATCTTAATCACATATTTAAAAAAAAAATTAAAATTCCACACTTTATTCCTTTTTCATCTGTTATTATTTCAGCTCCCACTGGGTGGCAAACCTTTTGTGAACATGGGATCCTCCAATCAAACAATCACTACCATTTCTGAATTTATCGTCAATGGGTTTTCTGGACTGCAGGATGAACAATCCCAAATCATAATTTTTGTGTTACTTCTTGTCATTTATATAATTGTGTTACTGGGAAATCTCTCAATTTTAATCCTAATCAAACTAGATGAGGCTCTTCATACACCCATGTACATGCTTATTAGTGTTTTAGCATGTGTTGATATATGCATTCCTTCTGTGACTGTGCCAAAAATGTTGACTAATTTTGTATTCCACACCAAAGCCATACTTTTTGGATCCTGTCTCACTCAAATGGTTTTCTATATTGGCATTGGTACAATGGAATCCTTTCTACTTATGGTCATGGCATATGACCGGTATGTAGCAATATGCAATCCCTTACACTATCCAACCATAATGACGACAAATCATATTGTGAAATTATGCTTCTTATGTTGGATCGGTGGCATGATGACCCCAATGGTGCCTTTGTATCTTGCTTTAAGGTTACCCTTTTGTGGACCCAATATAGTTTTGCACTCATTTTGTGATTATTCAGCAGTGGTCAGGCTAGCTTGTGCTGATGTCACTTTAAATGCCATTGTTTCATTGACCATAGCCATGTCAGTGTTGTTAATTCCTTTAGCTTTTATAGTCTTTTCTTATTTTAAAATAATTAGGTCTGTTCTTAAAGTGGCTTCTTCCGAAGGACGGCGAAAGGCATTTTCCACTTGCGCTGCCCACTTGTTTGTTATCACCATTTTCTACCTTGTTGCAGTGTTTGTCTTTATTTCTTATAGAATCTCAGGGTTCTCTGCTGATACACGCATTATGGCAGCAGTGCTCCAGAATCTGATACCTCCCATGGTGAACCCTGTCATCTACTGCCTGAAAACAAAAGACATTCAGAAAAGTTTTTTCAGACTTCTTCACCGAAGAAAAGTAACAAAGAATGATAATTAAGGTACAAGTTGCTTCAAAATAGAGAGTGTGTTTTGATCTTACTATTTACAGGTTTGCTTCAAGTTAACAATGCCTGCATGATAACCACACTTGCGATTTTTACCACAACAGCTTGAGTCTGTGTTGGAGAAATGATTTTGGATAAACAATTTAGCAAGACAAAGTTGTTTTAAGGTCATCACACTTGAATTGGGGCCATAAAAACCTTGACTGAGTCTGTATTTCTGAAAGGCCACCTCTGGCTTATGTTCATATTCTTTGATGATATAAAAAGGTTAATTTACAATGAAAGAACACTGTGGTCTCATTACGTTTTATGATAAATGAAGGATTTTTTTTCTGCAGCACACTGCACTCACACCTTTTCTACTTTGAGTAATTCATTAGAAACAACAGTTTATCTAGACAGGTTGCATTAAATAAAAAATGGGTATTAAAATCCAGCCTCAATAAATCATTTAATAAGTCTGTGCTCTAATTCCTAAACAGAATATGAAACCTACTATAATGTAACCTGATTTTCTAAGTTAAGAAGAGGTATGTATTAAATTAACAGTAATAATAAAAATAATATATCCACATCCAGAAAACAACTTATTCCAGTTCAGGTTTGAGATGACTCGAGACCTATCCCTGACACATCTGAAACACATGAAATTTGAGAAATAAAGGAGACCATTCACCATTTGTTTAGCTAATAACTAAGCTGCCCTTCTGGTAAAAGGCCTAAACCAACCCCAGATGAGACACCGTAACACTTTGTCATGAAGTTTAAATTTAAAACTGGAAAAAAAAATTCAAACTGCTCTTAACTTAAAGCCAACTCTTATTTATGTAGGTGGTTACACCACTAAATCTATTATGCTATACTGTACTTTTCTTTGAAAAATGTTTTTAAAAACTTCCTGTTCAGCAGAGCTGAATATATTTGGGTTTCCCGGCTGGGTGAGGGGATGTACAGAAGCTTTAAAGGATATTTTTGATTTTAATCCGTTTTTATCAAGTGTACATTGTATATTGTGTAATTATTAATGATGCACTTTTTGTTGCATTGTGTTTATTGCTATGTAAAGATAATAGACTCTAAGAGTTTAAATAGCAGTGCATTAAGGTACTAGCCTGCCATAAATGAACTGTGCACAACAAATGACACGGTGCTCATCTTACTAAAATGTATAAAGTTCAAATGCCTTAGGAATTTTGCATTTTACCTTGTTTTATTGCCTAATGCCATTTTTTTGTGAAACCCATACCTTTGTGTTAATGTGTATTTTTATAATTTGCAAAATAAATTGTATTTTGGTATTTAACAAATACATTTTCTATTTCTATTCTAATTTATAATATTTAAACATGTTCCCTACATGTCTATATCACATATTTGAGTACCTCATTCATTAAAAGTTTATTACTGGCTCGAGTGTGTTTTTTGATGAATGAAATTCAAGTGAAAAAGTTCCTCCATCCATTGGTTTTCTGAGCTGGCTTTTCCACTAAAGAGCAATGGTTACCTGTGGCCTATACTGGCAACACAGCAGCCACTAACCTATTTTGGGATGCCAGTCTATCACAGGGCATACACAGTATAGAATGTGAAGATTGGGCCTATTGTGACTCTTCAATCAAGCTTCTCTAAATTCAGGTCTTTGGGTATGTGGAGGAAATTCTGTGAAGGAAAACAAATTGACACCTCACTACATGCCACCTAGCCAGAACGTCAGTCTAGCATTTTGAGGTAGTAGGAGGAGCCACTGTTGTGTTGCCTTGTCTTGTAGTGTACCATATTAAACTGTAATGGAACTGAAAAAGTTGGCATACAAGTGTTTGACAATTTAGAAATCTTTTCTAGATGATATAATAAAAAAGAAAAAAATAATAATTATGCAGTACGATGCACTTTATCTGGCCCAAATGACCCGCTGACTAAAGCACTCAGCCATACTGTAACTATTGTTTCTGTTCCCATGAACTCAGCTCTTAATCACTAGAATTAAATTTCACACACCGGTGCAGTGCAAAGGCTTTCAGAGAAGCTGGTAACAATGTGAGCATCTCCTAAAACAGTAACAACATGGTGTGTTTTCACTGCTTGGTTTGTATATTCATAGTGGAAAGATATGAAAAGTAGTGTCAGTGAAGATATCCAACCATCCATGGTATCAAAATTCATATTTGTAAATGAAGGCTTCATGTATTCTGTAATAGCTTGCTTATCAGTGTAATCTTGATGTCTACATTTCCTATTAAAATCAGCAGTATAATATGTAAAGGTTCACCTAATTGTAACACATTTTTATTCTCAAAGTTAAAATAATTTAAAGTACATCTCTGAACAGTGTTAAGTATATATATTTTAAATATCATTTAAATAAATAACGCCATCTTATCAGGTCATGGAATTGTCTTCTTTTTTTAAAAAATTTTTATTGATTTTATTGAAATCACACAACATTCCATACAAACAGATCAATTTTACAAGAATAGGATTGAAAACAAATCAACCCCCACCCCTGAGATAGAGAGCATGGGCAGCAGAATAAACCTTAAACCTAATAAAAATAAGCAAATAGATAAATTAATAAGTGAATATAGATAAATGGAGAAGAAAAAGAAATAAAAAGAAATAGGGAGAGAATCTGCTTCCTCAGTGCTTTAAAAGCTTATTCTAAAATGCTATTGATTAGATCCTGCCAGGTTTGGAAAAATTTCTGCACAGATCCTCTAAGTGAGAATTTTATTTTTTCCAATTTCAAATACTATAATATTTAATATCACTTACCCACTGATTTAAAAGGGGAGAGTTAGGATTCTTCCAGTTGAGCAAGATAAGTCTCCGTGCCAATAGTGTAGTAAAGGCAATCACAGTTTGTTTGTCCATCTCCACTTTAAGCCCCTCTGGAAGTACACCAAACACAGCTGTTAGTGGATTAGGAGGGATTGTGACACCAAGGCTGTCTGAAAGGCATTTAAAAATCTTGGTCCAAAATTATGTTAATTTGTTTAGAATTGTCTTCTAAAAATACAAGGAACAACAAAGAAAGGAGTTTCAGTGTTGTGTAATTTATCTTCACATTAAAGTCAGCAAAATATTATTTTGCTTTAGAATGTATTAATTTTATGCTAAATGTTGTAAATCAATTTAACAAGATTTTTAAAAAATATTTATAGTAAAAGGATGTGTAAAGTATGGCACAGTGTGATGGTACAATACTCACAATTAGAAACAACAAAAATTGCCGTAGTCAAGTCAATTAGAGTCACTGTGTTCCTTTAAAATCCCTTAAGATAAATTAAAAGCTGATGCAAGTCTGTTCAGAGTTTGTAAACACAATGAAGTCCTTAAGGGACAGAAACGGCTTTGTTGACTCCTGAAATAATTCCTTGAGAATTCACTGAGATAGAAGCTTGAGTTCCACACAAAATGTCAAATAGCAGTGTGGCAAAGTAGCTGTCACATCTGAAGACATTTTGAGACTGGCATTGGTCCCTGGTGATAAAGCTGGTAATCTCAATTTGCAGATCTGAAGTTACATAACTGAATCTAGGGGTACATTTACCTCTAATGCTTTGACAGTAAATCACATATTATATTACCCACATGCAAAGTTTTATTTTTATTTAAAATGTTCAGGGCACACATTATACTATACCCTTCCAATGAGTGCCTTTATATAATAACATCTCTGTAATTTCATGTATATTATTCATTCACATTTGCTTTATTTTGTCATTTTTTTTAAATTTGCACTGCTGGGTATGCAGTATTTCTGTTTCTAATTATACAAATAATCCCTGAGAAAAGCCAAGCAAAAAGACACCTTTTATTGGCTAACTAAAAAGATTACAATATGCAAGCTTTCGAGGCAACTCAGGCCCCTTCTTCAGGCAAGATGTAATCTAAACTCTGAACTAGAATTAGGTTTACTTGCTGGCTGATGTGTAGATTAAAGACCCCAGTATAGACAATAAGAAAAAAAGAAACTTTTCTTATAAAAAAACAGTGTTGTCAAAATAAATTAATAAAAATTCAACACATACCATACCAAATTAAATTTAGATAAGAATAATAGCAAATAAATAGCATGCACAAGATAAATCAATAATGCATACATACATAATAAAGACATATAACAGAGAAATACGGTGCTTAAAATACAGAATTTTTTGGAAGTTTCTAACCAACGGCCCGATGATGGGGTGGAGAGAAAAAAAGCAATCCGCAGGAGTTCCAGGTTAAAGACCCCCTAAAGGCCCCCACAGAGCATTATACCAAACATAAATGTTCTTAAGCAGCTCTTTATTGTTTTTTTTGTTAGGCTTCATCTAAGAGGATTTGACAAACTGGGTCTTGTGACAAGTTGAGGTATCCGCTTTCATTCAGACATCACAGGCAGCTATATGAAACTTTGATCAGGTGGTGGTGTCACAGAACCAGAAAAGAGAACAGAGGAAAGTAAAGATTATTAAAGACTGCAGATTCACTGAAGAGAATGATAATTCTATGCATATCTAGGATATTAAGAGCTGAAGTAAATTGAAGCTACGAAAAAACAATATTTAAAAAATGGGATTTTAGGAGTTTGTTAAAATGTTCCACAGTATTAGTGGGCGGAGTGGTGGCTCTGAGGCTAAGGATCTGCGCTGGTATCCCGAAGGTTGCCGGTTCGAGTCACTGCCAAAAGAGATCCTACTCTGCTGGGCCCTTGAGCAAGGCCCTTAACCTGTAATTGCTCCAGGGGGCGCTGTACAATGGCTGACCCTGCGCTCTGACCCCAAGGGGTATGTGAAAAAACTAACAAACACTGTTGTAAGTCGCTCTGGATAAGAGCGTCTGCTAAATGATGTAAATGTAAATGTATTAGTCTGGTGAATCTCTTTTGGTAACATATTCCAGATTTTTGTTGCATAACAGCAAAAGGCTGCCTCACCACTTGTTTTATGCTTGGCTCTTCAAATTATAAGCAGACCACCATTAGAAGATCTCAAGTTACGACTCGGAGTGTTGGGTTACAGGTACACGAAGATGTAGGAAACAACAAGGTTATTTAAGGCTTGATACACCATTAGTAGTATTTTAAAGTTAATTTTAAAGGACACGGGTACCCAGTGTAGCAACGCTAAAATTAGTAAGAAGTGCTCAGATTCTCTTTTTCTGGTGAGGATTCTTCCTGCTACATTCTTAACTAAATGCAACCGATTGATATATTGATATGTGATTAACACATAGAACTTTTTTAAAAATATTAGAAATACTCTGATATTAACCCATCCTTCACTGCAACATCTTCTTCAAAATCAGAGTCTTTGAGGGCCAGAGTTGTATGGCAGGGTCCAAGGACAGGCCAACCAAGTCTATGTCAGGTCACATTCATGACTATACCTTCAATTGGCCAGTTTAGATTCACTAGTTAATATAACATGACTGTATTTGAGATGTGGGAAGAAAACCAGACACATACTTTGAGGAATAAAAGGAATTTGCATGTTCTCCTAAACCAGGAATTCAACCACAGTACTCTGAAGCAAAGAGACAGCAACACTAGCTGTGACACCACCATGTTATCCACCCCTTAAAAATAACTCCTTTAAACATCTGAGTGCTAATTTGTATTCATTATAAGTGGATTATACAAACGTTATGCATGTCCTGGAAGTCAGTATTCAAGTCAGTTTATTTTTCCTGCTGCCTGATTCAGGAAACTGTATCATGGTGCTGTGAAACTATATTCCATGTTAGCTACTGCGTATCTGTTTGTTACTTATTCATAGTCCTTCTGACTGATCACAAACAAAGTTTACAAAGTGGAACAGTAAATCTACAGTAATTGGGGCTTTTTTTTTAAGTATAAATATGAAGATAATTAAGCTTAAGCATTTTGTTGCCATATTTTCCAAAAGTACTGTAAGAGGAAAATAACAGTATACTGAAGTGCAAGCAAATGAGTTTACATCTGAGAACGCAAACAGGAGATGAGAACTAAACTAATGGAATATTGTGGTAAGGAGAGAATTGTACAGTGCATGTTCCTTGGTTAAATTAAATTAAGTTTGTTTTTTATTAGTATGATTCTGAATATTTTTGGGTGGCACAGTGGCGCAGTGGTTGCGCTGCTGCCTCGCAGTAAGGAGACCTATGTTCATTTCCCGGGTCCTCCCTGTGTGGAGTTTGCATGTTCTCTCCGTGTCTGTGTGGGTTTCCTCTGGGTGCTCCGGTTTCCTCCCACAGTCCAAAGACATTTAGGTTAGGTGCATTGGCGATCCTATATTGTCCCTAGTGCGTGCTTGGTGTGTGTGTGTGCCCTGTGGTGGGCTGGCACCCTGTCCGGGGATGTGTTCCTGCCTTGAGCCCTGTGCAGGCTGGGATTGGCTCCAGCAGACCCCCGTGACCCTGTGTTGGGATATTGCGGGTTGGACAATGGCTGACTGACTGAATATTTTTGTTCAGCATTCTTACTAAATTAACAATTGAGTATGATAGCTTCATCTGATGCTCATTTGAATTCAAGTAACAGTGCCTGTTAGTTTTGCAATGTAAATGTTGCATAATATCATTTCAGCAATTTAGTTATTTAATTGGACTCAATAACCCCTTTAAAATGGCACCGAATAGGTTAATTAATGACCATCATTACTGCCATCAGTTGTACAACAAGACAGTTATATACACTAAATTCAGTTATACTACTGAGTTTGATGTGTCCCCTCAACATTTTCTTTCCAGCCTCCATCTGACCCCCCTGCTGAACATTTTCTGGAGGTGACACTGTTCCAATAACCTTGTGAGTTGCAAAGAATAATGAGGAACCCCAACATTCACCCCCCACAGACAGACTTTCACGTATGGATTTGTATTCTTTATTGTTCATTTATAGAAGACCATATATTAGTACATTGCATTAATTTCAGGTTTTTTACTACAGACAAACAAATGTACTATCCTGTACAAATGTCATTCACTATGACTATGAGCATGTCTCAAAGGCAGACAATTGAAGCAACAGGCATTAGCTTTGAAAATTTTTGAATGTGTGTGGGCGCTGGCAAGCTCGGGTCCTGTTCTTATTTTTACATTTTTTCTTTTCCATAGTTGACACTGAGTTTTATTTTTGAAAATGTATTTCTGTGAATCCTAAATGTTCTGTTAAGCTTCAATGCAAAATGGGTCACAAAAAAGAAAACCAATACTTTCTGCACAGAAACTTCCTCAAGATTGTACACACCAGGATCTTTATTAATGTATGCAGCTGTGGGCAAAACCAAAAATATTGTTTTATCAAGAAGTATTGAAATGGTAGCCATGTTGCAACATTAAACATATAAATATTGAATAAATGTAAAACAATGTGATAAATTGTATGGATTTCACTTAATGTGAATTAAAAAAAAAACAATATGAATTAATCAACACAGTTTGATGTTTAAATTTCAAGAAATGAGCATCCTGTAAGTTTCCATAAACTGTGTCACACATGTGTGTGGATCATTCTCTGGGCTCATCTGAGGTAGGTGCTACCACCTCAGATTGAGATGGGGAGCTCACGCTAACCTTCACCTCTATTGTTCTTCTACAGTACAGAGAAGACACCCAGTGAGGGCAAATGACTCCTCCCCTTCCTGTCTCCTACCTATAAAGTGTGTATCTGCTGGAATAAGATGTTCAGACTTGAACAGAATGCACTGCAGGACAGAGCTCCTTTCAGCCTGACCAGAATCAAATGATTGCCTACCCTGATGGCTTTCTTATCTTGATTATTTGAGTTCTTGTATTGGCACACATTGTGGCACTTTTTTGTTACTTTTGCAGAGAGAATTAAACAGGCAAAACCAAGTGGGTGCTCCAACATTTTTTTTTAAACTTGCAGTGCTTTACTCTACCACACTTGTCATAAAACAAGTAAAAATGAGTACTTCAAGTTAGCAAACATATAAATATTAGGAGGGCAATAAAAAACAAATCAAGTACAAAAAGATTAGTGTGGTCTTCTTGATGATATGGTTATTCCACAACCCAACCACCAAACCTTTAATGCCAGGGGATCAGAATCTTGGGGCTGGCACTGCCTGTATATCTGAAATTATTGTACACAAAATGATATCATTACTACATAAACTTGCAGTTTTCATGTAACTGTCACCATCTTATATGTGGAAAATGCTATTTAAAAGTAGATAGGTATGTATATGATTTACCAAGTGGTCTTGAGTGTATGGAAATTAGAGGGAGAAGGGGACTACAACAGATTTAAATGGGTTGACAATCAAAATATGATATGACTTCTCTCTAACATTATAATATAACAAAATTAACATCTCAACATAACACTAGGAGTAAGTCTGACAAGCATCACCTGATGACATTTGGTGTTGCTATATCCAGTGTAGCACAGGGCTACTTTTTCATGTGTCACCTTTAGAGCAAGTACAACTGAGGATCATCTTTCAGGCTCATCAGAAGTATGTACAGCTGTCATTAACATACTGTCTCTTTCTTCCTTCTTAGTTCTGAGAAAATATGTAGTGAGGGCAACTGACTCCAACCATTCTGAGTCCTATAAAGCCGGATGTCCCTGGAAGGAGGAGTTTCACTTTGGTACAAGCCAGACAAGAAGATGGAGCTCCTTAAAGCCAGACCCACTTAACCGAGCAGCAGTTATGAGTTGAAAGAAGGCTATAGCCTGTATTTCATTATTTGACTCCATTATACTGTATTTCTTTGTTTCTGTCTTTTTATTTCAATTAAACAGAACATCCTGGTTGGCATCCCACCATTTTTAGGATCAGATCTTTATTCCTACCTAACCACACACCCTATAATATGTATGGTTTTATGTATACTTAGGGGTTTCCTCTCTCTTTATTTCTTATTTGCGGTGTGGAATTGCAGGACCACCTGAGGTTTCTATAGGGAGTACTAGGCATATGGCCACTGTGCTTGCATGCAGCATTTTCACGTTCTTCTATTCAAAGTGGCTCAAAGGTTCAAATTTTTCTAATTTTCTGTGCATAATACCATACTTAACCTACTGCTAACTTCTTGGCAGTCAGTGGAAACATGTGATTGATTGTCTCAATAACTGCTCAAAAAGGAAAGCTAATTTGTCAGATACATTTTGAACATATACATTTATAGGAAATGGATTTTCATTGTGGAAAATGTATTTATCTGAATCATGTCTGGGTGAAAGCATTAAAGTTAAACAGCTGGTCAAAACAGCTTTATACGCTATTCACCTGTTGTGAAAACAGACAGAGTCCTGCTGAGAACAATTGCAGTAAGTAAATACTTTTCAATAATTAACCCATCTAAGACAAATTGCCATTACCCTCTTTTTCTTTGGCATAGCACATAAGACTTTTACTGCAGTTTCAGACATGACACTGGGGAAAACTTTGTGTAACACCTGGTTGGTTAAATTGGCAGATACCACCATGGTCAAAAAGATGGAAGAACTGTTTCGATAGGACATTGTTTGTCTTTTTGTGTAGCTGTATTGTCCTTTGTTCCCTTTGGTTCCCACATTCGTACTCTTATTCCAACAATCCTATGTTTGATATTTTGACCTCTTCAGCTTCTTTTTGGATTAGGAGATGGTTCAAGAGCAACCATTACCCCCATCACCCTCCCAACATTTGACAGTGTTAAAACGTTTATAATCTAGCGATATTTGTAAAGTGTCTGGATACCTTTGCATGGCATATTAAAAACTTTTATATTTAAAATTAATTGAGCTTGCTACTACACTTAACATTCATATTATACCACACAAAATAATGTTGCTACAGTCACTATCTTCAGAAAAGTTTTCATCTGTCATAACTAACTATGGAGGTACACCCTGATGATTTTTGCAACTGCATTGACAATTATGGCTCTAAAAATCGACTCAGGAGTCACACTCTTTAACCAGGGGCTACTTCTGTAATTAGTTTTGCTAGTTAAACTGACAAATTCACTTTCATTCAGGAAAGAAGGATTTCCTTCCATGGGCAGCTCTACACTGGGGCTCACTGGGGCATGTGTCCTGGCTATGAAATGGTGTGCCCTAGCCATTAAAGGACTTCTTTGGGTAAAATCATCCATGCATCAGACATTCAATGTATTTGATTGATTGTTATCACATGTTATTCATTAAACATATTACTTTTACCATTTAAAGCATGAATACAGCTGATGAAAATTTTCAAAAAAGGTTAGCATATCGCTACTCTTTGGAATTTATAAACCAATTGTGGCGGACAGCCAGCACACCTTCTTAATGGAAGGGCCAGGGAAAAAAGCATGCCCAGGGCATTATCTCTACTGGATCAGTAGACGGCTGCCCCCCTGGGTTGTTACAGCACTATGGATTCCCACAGGGCACACTGGGAGTTGGAGTTTGGTGGCTCAGCCCTGTTGAGTTCTGAGTGTGTCACCTGTGGGTACTGCAGACACTGTTGAGCCCTACTATGTTGGGCTCCCACCTCACCCAAAAAGCTTACAGGATGCTGGAAGTACTCTGGGGTACAGCGTAAAAGAAGCTGGCTACCGCAGCTCCAGAAGCCAGAGTCAGGAGTTAGAGAGACAAAGCTTGCTGGAGGAAGAAGGAGGCAGAAAAAGAAAGAGAACTAGAGAGCGAGAGAAAGAAAAGAAGACAAAGTGCTATATGCTTCTTGATACTGTGCTGTGGGGAATGCTGAAAGCAACAGTTTCCTAAGACAAAATAAAAACCTGTGTGTTGTTCAACTTATGCCAGTGTCTGTCTGTGTTAGGTTTTGGGAGATGAGTCACCCTCTACAGGCCACACAATAGATATTGTAATTTACGGTATAGTATAACTATGGGTCTCAGGTTACAGCAATTTCACAGATATAAACAAGCACATAAAAATCCAATGGTTTAAACTAAATTTCAGTTACATCTAGAAATTTATGTTTTTTACTTACAAATGAAAAAACTAGTTTTGGCACAGATAAATATGTAGCAGCCATCTCTAACAGTGAGAAATATAGTATTGCAAACTGCTGACTTTGTTGCTATCTCCAACTATTTTGTGCTTTTTAGCACAAATGTAACTATCAACACACAAATCTAGGAAGTAAACTTTGTCATAGGTAAGCAGCTCAAGTAGGAGATGGCTGCTTAACTGTTACTTGTAGCTCCCATCTTTCTATATATGCATCACAGCTGTAAGAGCCCAGAGAGTATTTACTGCTGGGAAAGGAGCTGAGACTCGTTAGTTAGTGTTGGCGTTTCATGCCATTATTATCATTCCAACTCTTTGAGGTATTGCACAATATCATCAAAAACTGTAGGATGTTTAATCAAACGTTCAATATATTCCACATACACATGGTTCATTTTAGTTTACATTATTTCTGTTCTGTGATTTAAAGTTGCTTTAAAGTCATTTTATTAATATGCTTTAAAGGTTTTCTGTGCAATACTGTAAGTAATTAAGCATTGTGCAGTTTACTATTTCCTTTAACAAATATTTTCAGTGCAAGTTTTGACTTACATATAAACTCTGGTTATGAACATCGGCATGAACAGGATTCAGTCATAACCCAAGGTCCATCTGTAATCCTATTTGGTACATCTTAGGGGTTTAGCTGGGACTTGAGAGCAGTAGCTGCATGCTGTGGCAGAGCAAGACATACAAAATGTGGGCAGGAGATTGCAGAAATCTTAATTCTTTCAGCTTTAAAAGAGGCTGAAAATTAAACTGGAAGGTAGACCAATGTTAAATATTTGGCTCAGAAATTAATAAATAAGAGGAGTTCCTTTATTTGTGATGTACTACGAGTGATTATTTGGCTCACCAGCACTGTGATGACATACATATTATACATGGATATGTCTAGCTAGTTTTTCAGACCTGCTTAATCTTGTTGGGATGCATACGAGAAACTAAACCTCAAAGGAGCATTTAAGTTAGGAGGACTTAGCATGGGGTCTCATTGTTGTTGAGGTGTGGGGAGATGCTGGGGCAGGGAAGCACCTGAATTTATTTTGAAACAGATGGTAAAAGAGGGGGATATTTTTACCTCATTTACTTCAGAATTAAGGACAGCCATTCTTTTTATGGTGGGCGGCACGGTGGCGCAGTGGGTAGCGCTGCTGCCTCGCAGTTGGGAGATCTGGGGACCTGGGTTCGATTCCCGGGTCCTCCCTGCGTGGAGTTTGCATGTTCTCCCCGTGTCTGCATGGGTTTCCTCCGGGCGCTCCGGTTTCCTCCCACATTCCAAAGACATGCAGGTTAGGTGGATTGGCGATTCTAAATTGGCCCTAGTGTGTGGTTGGTGTGTGGGTGTGTTTGTGTGTGTCCTGCGGTGGGTTGGCACCCTGCCCAGGATTGTTTCCTGCCTTGTGCCCTGTGTTGGCTGGGATTGGCTCCAGCAGACCCCCGTGACCCTGTGTTCGGATTCAGCGGGTTGGGAAATGGATGGATGGATTCTTTTTATGGTGTCAATTTTTAAAACCAAAAAATGGTCACATTAAGAAAAAGGTCAAAACCCCTGATTTAAGCAAATTTAACCCTTACAGTACTTGACAGGCTGAGAATGGAACAATTATTGATGAGGATGCTACAAACAGTAAAGTTCAATGTAATGGTGTAAAGGAAAATGAGTTCTCAGGTGTTGAGCAGATGCAACATCACTGCTTTTCTGTCAGGGGTTCCCAAGGGATATACAAGAGGTAAGTTTCTGCCAGTAAAGGCAAATTCAGAGAATTTACAGAAGTGCTTTCAAGGTCTGATAATATCTTTGGAGGTCACTCTATTATCTGTGATTTCTGGAATTTTGACATGTAGCAGTGAAGTGATTCTATAATTGCTACTGATGCTACAGTCCAAGAGAAAACTGTATTATTGCAGAGATTCATACAATAACGGTGTTCCATAATATTGTATTATTTAGTCTTTAAGATAAAAACATGCATTTTTATGCCTAGCATTTAAAGGGTAATAGGGACTTTATTGTCACAAGTACAGAGTACAGTAAAATTCTTACTTGAATGTGCTAATTCACATGCATCACGTTGCCATTGTCTGGTGCCATAATTAGCTTGAAACTTACTGTACTTCTTCCTTACCTGAATAAACACAGAGCAGAATTTACAAAACTATCTACATTTAGGTCCCATACATAAGGACATTTTATAAAGTAAAGGTCAGGTTAGGTTGGGGAGCATGCACTGGTACAACACTGTTTTGGATTCTATATTACTGTAATTTCCCCTTTTGTGTTCTTAATTGTGTAGCCTTTTCCTGAATGCCTCAAATCCCATAGACTTACAACCGTTTTTAAGGTATTGTACTTTATAACTTCTCCCCACCTTCCATTCTACATCTATAACCTCAGGCAATTATATAGAGTAAAAGACAAGCAGGAGTAAAGTTACAACTTTAAATAATGCATTATTGATAATATTCGTAAAATAATAACAATAAGCAAAGTACATTTGACTATTGGCAACCATGCAACCTGATAAATGCTGATGTGTAGTTTCAGGCGGCACATAAACTTGTTAGTTACTAAAATGTCTTTAGTTATGTCATCATTTTTAGTCAGCTTTCTTAAGAACAGGCCACATGCCTGTCTCAATATGGCTGCCGTGTTGTGATTCTTAGAGTGGTCTTCTTCTCAGACCATGGTGTGTGAGATGCTCCTTCATGGTGATGGTATAAGAGAAATAGGGAGGGGTAAAGCAATCAAATTTATACATTCTTTGTCTAAAACTTTACACCAACAGGGTGTCGTGCTACAGAATGGCCTCTGATTCAAACCAATCCCAAACAGCCATACTTCAGACCAATGGGGTACACAATACCTTTCACACCTGCCCCCAAAACCATTTGCTGAGCTGATGATGCCAGCTAGGTAGTCTGGCTTTCCTGTGGTGGTTGATTGGGAGAGTCCTGCAGAGAATCACTTGCCACACTAGTTTTAGGCAATTCCCCCGACCCGGTCATAAAATTACAAAGCCTCAGTCCTAAACAAGGATGGTTAGCCAAATATCAAACACCACTGTTCCTATCAATGATATGACACTAATATTGCATTGCTTTGTCTAAGTTACAAATAAAGACATACAAAATATGTATCAACTTATATACAAAATTTCACACCACAATAGAAAAAAATTTTCTGTTTGGTTGAAGTAACAAGTTGACACTTGTTTTGTATATTACATGCAATGTTACATATTCCATCCAGTTCAAGAAAATAGTTACTGGTTGTTCCAAACATTACAGGAAAATCTCATTGAGACTCATTCTGCTACATTGAACATACAATGCAGGTAAGAAAGTTGTAATTGTGTACATGCCAGTAAACAATTGTGTAAAAGCAACTGGGCAAACATGTTAATGCACGTTTGGTGCTTCGTAATCTGGACAACTTGATGATTACATAATTCATAAGAGAAGTCATGGAGCAACTCATGAAGAAGAAACGAGGTTAGATACGGTAATGCTAAAAATTAAAACAAATGTACCAGATAGTTCTGTCATGAAAACATGCCCTCTAATTACTGTAAAGAGTAATTTTGTTAGTCTTCACTGCCTCCATTGCCCAGAATATGGATGAATAAAGGCACACTTAGCTGGTGCAGAGACTAACAGTAAGTCATGTATGTCTTTTGCATACTTTGATAATATAATAGGTAGCATTATGGATTATATTTTTACCATGTGTGCTGTGCCTTATTTCTGCTTTTTTTAGTCTTTTCTTGCCCCTTTTAAAAGATAGCCTGGCCACAGACAGACACGATGACACCAAATGTCCACAACACACGTAGTGTCCACAAGACACATAATGTGAATTTCCCATTGGGATTAATAAAGTATCTATCTATCTATCTATCTATCTAGTTTATTTACAGTTTCTATTTACACAGTCCAGTTCCACAAACTCACACAACTACTCCACTACTCTCTCGTGTGCTCCATCTTCTCCCTCCCGACTCCAGCTCTCCAAATGGAGTGAGGCGGCCCCTTTTATCCCACTTGGTGTGGTGGAAGTGCTGTCCTCCAGGGCTCAGAAACCATCCAGGCGCCCCCTGGTGGTGGACCCCCATAGAGTTGAGCTTCCCAGCTCCGTATCCGTGGCTCCTGATAGAATCCAGGGGGATGCCCTCTTGCACCCAGGGGAAATATTGCCCCTCTCCCGGTCCTTCTCTGCTCCAGGCGTCCCGGTGGGGCAAAGTCCCTGGTCATCTGCCACACTCTCCAGCCATCTACTATGCTGATACTGTGCTGGACCCTGGCAAGAAAAGGTGCATGGAACTGCCACTCTTGAATCACATTTATGGCATTCTTACAAAATCTTTAAAGCACAGTTTCAGACAACCCATTAGTCTTTTTCTGGTGACAAGTTCTCTGTAAATAATGATTTTTATGATTTCCAAAATACACCCTAGCCATCAGAAGCAGCATTTCTTGAACAACATGTTCATGCTTGGGATACTGGCCTGTGAGAGGACCTCAATTTTGAAAATCCCGTTTGTCATTTAAAATCCAGGGGATAAGAGAGTACAGCATTGTAAACTGTCATCTTGACCTGTGTTGTAAACCTGTCTTTTTCCCACATGCACAAGAAGAGCTAATAAAGGAGGCAGATTGCATTTCTTACACAGTTGTTTGACTCTGTGCATATGGAGAGATTGTGACTTTTTGATCCATGATAGGTGACCTGGTTAATGACATCCAACTTATAGTCAGTGGTAATAGCTGGAGGCACATCAAAAGCCACTTCAAAATCTCTGCAGGCCTGACACAAACAGTCCAGCCGTATCTGCAGATCCTCTGTATTACGAGTTGCACAAACTCTGGTCTTAGCTCTCAGTAAGACTCAATTGCCCTTCGTCTGATCTTTCACACAGGCAGATGCTGTATCCTCAATTGATGACCCTAATGTCCGATTCAGTAGCAGGGAGAAAAAGATTCCAAAAGGGGTGGGTGCAAGTAAGATGACTTTTCTGTAGTCTGTAACCTGATCGATTGACAACATATACACAAGATGAATGTTGTCAAGATGTGTAAGGTGTCACAATAGAGCTATACTAATTTGTAAAGATGAATTTTTCATATGATTTTTACATTTGGTTGGTTTTTGCAATGAGACGTTTGTTGCCTTAACTTCACTGAAATGGCAAGCAGTTTCAGAATAGATTAAAAAACGCAGCAATGTTTTTAATTTCTCACAAACTCCATCCTTTAATTCTGTAGCCATTAATGTGCAAGGCATAAACTATATGGCATAATCCATGATGAAACATAACATGCAAGCTTCAAAAAGCATTATTAACAAAGCTTTATAACAAGGCCATTTAGAGCAGCAGTTTGCTAAGAAACCAAAGACACGCTAATTGCTCTGAGTTAAATTGTACCCGTCTTATAATTAGGCTGAGAATAGTTAATGAGAACTGTGGAAAGCAGCCTCAGTCACGTTGGAGCTTATTAGTTCTATTGTTGTTATTGCTATTAATGGTAATCTGGGACTAACAGAAATGCTGGTAATACTGAGGAGTGATGACTTGAGGTGAACAAGCTGTATACTGTAGAATAAAAACTGATTTATTGTGAACTTTGTCCAATTACATTTTTGGTCTTAAATAGAAATTGCGGCATACTGAAATACAGTATCTTCTCCATGATTTTTGTTGATCAAATATTAGTATTTATGTACAGTAATATATTTACATTATATATTTTGATAAATGTAATATATTATTTCAGTTGGCACAATAGCACCATGAAAATATTGCTTATTAACAGGAAATTAGATCATCGATGTTATCAGAACAGAAAAAAAAAATTAATTTTGTAATTATTGAAACTTGTTTGTTATGCTAGCACAGTACATGAGAGTATTGTCAAGGCTTGTATTGACACTGGTATGCCTTATGTATGGAGTTTGCATGTTTCTCATTTTCTTCATGACTACAAAGGCATGCTTTCCAGTTGACTTATTATTCCAGAGCACCTTAGAAGCACATGTGTGTTATGTGACTAACATTTCACTAAAGCCTGTAATGTCCCATAAGTGCTGGGAAAGACACCAGGTTTTTCCAGTCTCGGAGAGAAAAAGCAGGTCAGAAGATACTATAAATCAATTATTCCATACTGTGGACATTTTCAGATCTACTCATTTAATTTAAGAAAAAAATACATTAATCCTTAGCAAATCTAAATTTATTAAATGAAGACTGAATACCCATTGCTTTATTATAACATACACTTTCGGCAGAGGAACTCAGATGTCTAATGAGTTTATATGGTGGATGCAGCATTCATAAGCATTCTAGCAAACAGCATAATTGTCGGGATTTGTCCCTAAAGGAGACACCCACTAAAGCTACAAACACTTACAATACTATTCATTACCTCCAAGAGGCAACAGACTTTCTTCTGAATCTTACTAAACCTTCAATTAAAAATAAGAGACATCAAAACAATTAGTAAATATCAAACTAGTAAACAAGTGAGTAAAAACACGATTGATTAATAAACCAAAGTTTAAAGAATAAAAACATAATTAGCAAAAGAGACTGTTTTGAGATATTAAAGTGTCTGAAGACTTTTGTGAGAAGAATGAAAGAGCAGTAAATGTTGAACAAAAGCAAAATATGTGGTCAGGAACTGGCAGAGCAAAACAACTTGGTAACAAGTAAAAAAGGGACAGGACAAAACTGAAAGGCTCAGAGTGCCAGTAAGTCACTTAACATTAGTTTCTACTTGAGAAATAAGTTAACTCTGCCGAAAATTCTGGGATGTACATTTAAACAGAAAGAGATAACAGGAGATCCGACCTCCTCTGTATTTACAGTATTGCAGCAGGGGACTTCAGCAATGCAAAAGAGGTGGTCATGTGACACTACATGGAATGTCACATAAACAATAGAAATAAGGTGGAAATCAAGTAAATCTTTGCCAACACAAATCAAAACAAAAAATAAACAACAGAGACAAATCTGAGTAAAAAACCATGAATAACTCAAAATATATGTATAAAAAACATACGCAGTATGTAATATTCCTCACCAAGCACTTTGAGCTGTAACAGAAACCACTGTGTCCTTGTATCTGGTCTCTCTGGTAAATTCAATAGTAAACCACAAACCTGTTTCCATTTTAAAAATCTTATTTACTGCATTTCTTACAGAAAGTGTCCAGCCGTCTGCAGAGTTGAAACAGGGAGACAGCAAGCAGATTTTTTCAGGGATCCCATACAAGCCATTAAAATCAAAGACCTTATAAACCCCATTGCAGAACACATCACATCACTCTGAGCATAGCCAAATGGAGCTCCCTGTTTGTGTTCTTTCACAGGGCTTTAAAGACTCTTTTCAAAGAAATCCAGACTAAGCTGAGATCATTCTCACCCTGGGATTGCATATTATTTCTCCAGGTCTTATTGACCAAGTGACAGCTTAATCTTTCTCTTCATCTTCTCATGGCAGCTTTTTCTCACCTTTTCTCCTTTCATCTGAACACCTGATGAAGACTATACAGCTGAAACAGTGTGTCTTTAACCTTCTTTCCTTTTTTTATTGATTTTATTAAAAGCAAGTAACATTCCATATAATCAAATCAAACTTAACACTAAATTCAATTCAACCCCCACCCAAGAAAGAGAGAGGAAGGCCAAAAGAGTAGAAAGAAGGGAAGAGAATCCATCCATCCATCCATTAACCAACCCGTTATATCCTAACGACAGGGTCATGGGGGTCTGCTGGAGCCAATCCCAGCCAGCACAGGGTGCAAGGCAGGAAACAAACCCTGGGCAGGGCGCCGGCCCACCGCAGGGCACACACACACACACAGGATCACCAATGCACCTAACCTGCATGTCTTTGGACTGTGGGAGGAAACCCACGCAGACACGGGGAGAACATGGGAAGTGAACCCGAGTCTCATAACTGCGACGCAGCAGCACTACCCACTACGCCACCGTGCCGCCCCCGGGAAGAGAATCTTTTTCCCCAAATGTAAGTGCTTATTCTAAAATGTTATTAATTAGATCCTGCCAGGATCTAAGTGAGAATTTTTTTTTTTTCCAGTTTCAAATAGTATATAACATCAGTTATGGGCTAGGATTCTTCCAGTTGATCAAGATACGTCTATGTGCAATAGTGAAGTAAAGACAATTGCAGTTTGTTTGTACTTCACCACTTTAAGTCCATCTGGGAGTCCACCAAACACAGTTGATAACAGATTAGGAGTGATTGTGACATCAAGGCTGTCTGATAGACATTAAAAGATTTTTGTCCAGAATGATGTTAATTTGGTACACGCCAAAAACATGTGACCCTTTGAATCTGGAGCTCAATTGCAAGGTTTGTAGGTTGGATCTTGCCCTGAAAACATTTTGGATGATTGTAAATGGGATAGATGTGCTCGATAAAAGTATTTTAAGTTGAATAATAGCAAGCTTTGCACATATGGAGCTCATGTGAATTCTGTGTGTGGCTGCCTTCCACTCCTTTTCTGAAATGTTGAGCAAGAGGTCCTTTTCCCACTGTACTCTGGGATCTTTGAAAGGAAGTGACTTTACAATGTTTTTATATATTATAGAAATGCCGTCTGAATCTTCAAGAGTGATCATTATTTCTTCTGGAATAGAAATAGGTGGGAGGTGAGGAAAATTGGGCAGATTTAATTTAGCAAAGTTTCTAATTTGGGGATAGTGGAAAAATTGTGTTGATGGAAAGCAAAATTTTGAGTGTAATTGTTCGTAGGATGCAAAAATATTATTATATACAAATCTGTAAATGATTTAACCCTGTACGTTTTCCAAACATGAAAAACTGTACAAGTTTAAGAGGGTGGAAAAGGTAGTTATTGTGTAGAGGTGTCACAGATAAAAGCTTCTCTATCTTGAAGTGCTTCCTACATTGGCTCCATATTCTGAGTGAATGAAGGACAGTTGGGTTGTTAGTATATTGACAATAACTTGTATTGACTGGTGTACAAAGCAAGGAATATAAAGAAGTACTGCGGGATTTTATTTCTATCGCGGACCAAATTTGTGTGTATTCATCTATTTGGGTCAATGTCCAGATTTTTATAACTTGTATATTTGCTGCCCAGCAATAAACCTGAAAGCTGGGAAGAGCCACACAACCATCTGCTTTAGGTCATTGTAGGGTCGCCTTATTGGATGTGTGGATATTTTGAATTACAAATAAATTAGGTTATGATTAAATCTAGTTAAAAATTATATGTTAATGTGATTTGTTAATGTACTGTATATGGGGATGCTTTGAAATTGAAAAAAGCCCAGGAAGGATATTCATCTTGACAGTGTTAGTTCTCCCTGCTAAAGTGAGATGTGGAGTAGACCATCTATGCACATCTTGTTTAAGTTTTTCCATGCATACAGCATAATCTTAATAAAAATGAGCTTCATATGTTCATGTGATGTTTACCACTAGGTATTCAAACTGATCTGCAATGATAAAAGGGAAGGTTTCCAATCTAATGTGTGCTAGATAATTCAATAGAAAAAGGACACTTTTATTCAAATTAATTTTGAGTCCAGGTATCTTTTGAAATTCTTATAGTGCTGCTAGGACTGTACCATAGTACCATATTATCTGCATATAGCGATATTTTCTGTTCTAATCCTTCTCTGATAATCCCCTTTATCTCAAATGCATTTTAAAAGTGAACAGCCAGTGGGTTCAATGGCAATTGCAAATAGTGGTGACCAATGGCATCCTTGTCTAGTACCATGTTCTAGTTTGAAGTAGTCTGAATAAACGTTAATACAAACTGAAGCTTCTGGACTGATACATAGCAATTTGATCCATGCACATATGTTCGGGCCAAACCCAAATTTGTGCAATGTAGTGAATAGGTAGTCCCATTCAATCATAGTGAATGCTTTTTCTGCAACCAAAGATAATAAGATCTCCAGGGTGTCAGACTTTGAGTTAAAATATTACATTAAACAGGAGTCAAAGATTGGAAACTAAGTGTCTGCCTTCAATAAATCCAGTTTGGTCTTGTGATATTACTGGAAGCACTTTCTCAATCCTTCTAGCTAGAACCTTGGAGAGTATCTTATTATTCAGAAGTGAGGTTGGTCTGTATGATCCACATTGTAGTTAGTCCTTATTTTTCTTTGAGGTTGGATTTTATTGTCTCTGTCTTCTATAAATGTTGTTAATAAAAAGGGAGCTAACTTAGTTGATTTTTTTATTTTATAAAATTCGTCAGGGAAGCCATCAGGGGCTGCTGCTTCCCACTCTAAAGTGAGTTCCTAGCATCTAGTAATTCTGAGAGTGGCAGGTTTATCCAGTTCCTCTGCACTGAGTGTATCTAGCTGTGGTATTTGTAATGCATCAAAAACTCATTAGATTGTGCCTTGTCTTCTTTAAACTGAGTAGAAAATAAGGACTTGTAGTCTCTAAATGTGTGCGTTATATTTTTATAGTCAATGCTTTTATGTTGATAATTACTGGTATTGCATTGCAAACTTCCTACTTGTGGATTTGTTGAGCTATAATATTATAAACCTTCTCTCTGTGTTCATAGTAAAGATAGTAAAGATGTCACAATTTAAAAATGAGTTCAGTTTCTTTTGATGTCATGAGTTTGAGTTCTGACTTTTCCTATAAAGTGCCTCTTTTGGAGACCTGGCGTGCTCTTGATCATTCTGATAATTTCACTGATTAACTTTGATGTCTTCTTGGTTTCTGATTTATTTTTGTGGGAGAGATATGAAATAATCTGCCCTCTAAAAATGTCTTCAGAGTTCCCCAGAGTATTCTTGCAGAGACCTCTCAGGATGCATTTGTTTCTAAAAAAATATAAATTTGTGTGGATATAAATTCTATACCGTTCTTGTCAGCTAATAACTGGGGGTTGAGACACAAGTTGTGAGATGATGCCTTCTTTACTTTTTGGTGTTAAAATAACATTTAACTTTATTTTTCCTCCATAAATGTACACAGACACAGCCCCACTCTAACTCCTAAAGACATATTACAGAGAAAAGCCAAAAAAAACATTACAGAAACTAATTAGAAAATTTGACTAATTAGACTAATTAGATTATTACAGAGACTAATTACAAAAGAGAACAAAATGAAATAATTACTAGATTGTTTAGAGATGACAAACGAAAACCCTTTTTGTCAAAAACTTCCTATAAGTAAACCATTATACTAGTCATTATCACACATGTGTGCATTGGGGTCACATTCAAGGTTCTGATGAGGTAAGTTGTTCCACCGTGAGGTAAGAGGGGACATAGTCAGTAATAACCTTTTCGTTTCACCTGCAGCTCCTGACAAGAATGAAGCATGAATGAGCCAGTGTCTGCTTCACAAGTCCCACCTCTTCTGGGAGAGGCTCCATGTAAACAGTGTTTATAACAGAAAGGGTCACCATTTGACCAGGAACACAGAGGGAGAAACACTGCCACCAGTTTAGCATAGAATCCAGAAGGGGATTCTATCCTAGATGGTATGGCAGCAATTCTATGAAGAAGAATGGAAAAATAACAGTAAAGCTAGTATACACTTAGCTTCTTTAAATATCAGCTGACACAATAAAACAATTTTATGGCAAAAGGATGCAGTTGCGGGGTTCCTGCAGTTGGCTCTTGCCACTTCAAGAGTGCAGGAGTCAAGTTCCTAGGTACAGACAAGAGCGATGTCTTCTATCTGTCTGTAAGTGACCTCTCATTTTGCACTGCAATGCCAGAACTTTTATACTTTTCTCATGGTCTTTGACTCCAAAATAAGAACATGCACTTGCCAAACACAGGATTCATTCTTTCAAAAACAGTGAAACTCTAAATAAAGTAGAACTCGAGCATATATTGACAATCACCAAGCAGGAAGCACATTAGCACCTTTCGACAGGCTCCTTAAGCTGCTGCATTTGTTTTCACTTATCTCTGTTTTTGCCTTTTCCCTGTCAGTTTGCCTCAGCTGTGTTTATTCATAGTCCCAGTCACCCATCTTAAGTAAAACAATGTAAGGTGGAATAAAACTTACAGATCACAATGGCACACTTTAAATCTTTGGCTACAAGTGTCCCCTGCTTAATTTACTTTATCAGAAATGGCGATTGCTGATTGTTTATGTTGGCTGATGTATTTTCTGTTATTTCAATGACTAAAAGGGCTTACACCATTAGTTTCCTAACCCTTGAACCCATGCCTGACTGTTAATTTAAATAACACCTTTAAAAAGTCATAAAACTAAACAATAATTCACCAAGAGGGTGAATGAAAAGGTTAAGAATTTTAGGCAACACAGCTATAGAGGAGGACTGCTGCAGAGCAAAGAAACACCCAATGCCTCATCCTAGACTCTAAGGTCCCAGAGCTCTTTAATTGTATATTTTAACTGCCATACTCACAGCTCACTAAAGGAATCAGCAGGGTTGGAGACCCATAGGCTCTATCCTTAATTGAAAAATAAAAGACGCTCTGGAGGGAACATGAAAAGGAGGTCCATTTCTATAAAAATAAAGAGAAAATGAAGAGAAGTTGAAATACGAAAGGAAACATGCAAAAAAAAAAAGTAAGTCTTTTCCCTGTCTCCACAGAAGTATGGTGTTGTACTGTGTTAACCATTATGGATGCAATGAGAAGTCAAAAAAATGACACCTTTTTTTGGCTAACTGCACAGATTACAATATGCAAGCTTTCGACAGAGCATATTTTAATCTGTTCAGTTAGCCAATAAAAGGTGTCATTTTGCTTGACTTCTCACTGTCTCCACGGAAAAAAAAATGCAAAAATGGCTTTGATCTGAAGTTAAGATGTTTTCCAGTGACATGCCATCATCTTAAATAGGCAATACACAATGATGTTACATGTCACAGGACTTCAGTGCCACATGACTGGCTTTAGACATAATGTCTGGAAACAATATGGCAGTAGTATTGTTATAAGAATTGTTATAAACATTGTGATACAATAAACAGAATGTTAAATAGAAATGCCATAATAATGCTAAAAATATTTAAATAAACACAAAATCTAATATAAATAGTCAGAAAATGACTAAATACCACAACATGTACTCTCAGGAGCATTACAATGAAAAATAAAAAAGCAATAGAGAAAAATTCAGGAGCAGTACAGCTTGACCACGACAATAATGATTTTTAAAGATGTTACAGTATTGGACAGGAAGCCAGTGTATACAAGCCATTTGAGGGATAATAGGGAGAAATCATTGTATTTGACTCCAGACTCAGGTTGTAGAATTCTAAAACTGCTGCACCCTGCACCCTGTGTGTGCAGTTGTAATCTGCAGTTTAAAAGAAAGACATAATAGCACTAGTTGGTGTCCACAGAAATACAAAACATGTTGCACAACTGTTTGGTAATGAATTCTGAGGAAAGATTGTTAGAGATTGAATCTTTCCTCTGTTCTGTAACCATGATTAAATGGTGACAAGGCACTTACTGGAGCAAGCAGAGTAGATACAGTAGTAACTGCTGCATTACAATATGCTATTCAACAAAAAAGATCACAAGTCTTATGGAAGCTGGTTGCATGCAAAACACATTTTGATTGTTTGTTTGGAAATAGTTTTTACCATAGAGGACTGTAGATAACAAGATACAAAGTACTGCAATGCAAGAGGCACAATGCAGAAGGCTACATCTTGGAGCTATAAAGAATTAATTTGCTTGTTGTCTATTGTTAGATTTCAAAATTGATCCTTTAATTGAAAACCTAAGACTGCACCTCTTAAATAAACTTACCTCACTTTCAAGAATTGAGGTGGTACTATCATGGTTTAGGGCTACTTTTCTTGCTGTAAATTTAAACAACCTTTCAGTTATCAAAGGGACTATAAATTCAAAGTCATTGAGAAGCATTCTGGAGTAGCTTGTCAGGATCTCTGTGACCTTGGATGTGCTCTCCGGTATAAAAATGGCTACAAATCTATTAAAGGATGAGTTTAAAGCAGGGGTCTCATACTCAGTTCCTGGAGGAATTACAGTGGCTGAAGGTTTTTCATTCAAGCAGTAGTCAGTAACTGCTGCTAATGGAACAATATTTGCTGTCTTGATTTTATTTGACAAAATCTAAATTGCTTATTATTTTCCTTAAACAACTCCAGCTAAAAAATACATTATGAATTGCTCCAGGTCAAAATACATTTGGATAATTTCCTCAGAAAAAGACAATAAAGAATGTTAGAAATGTCTGCCAAGCACTAATGTATGGGTTTAAAACTTTCTGATGTGCCAAATGGCTTTGGTTTTTTGCTGCAAAACAATTTTATAATTAGAAGTTCAGCTAATAATGCATGCTATGTTACTTAATTAAATGGCCTGGCAATATAAAGTATGCTCCATGAGCAGCAGTAATTCAACAGTAATTAAGAAAGTGATTGGAATGGAAACTGTCAACCACTGCAGCCTTCCATTAACTGAATTTGAGACCTCTGGTTTAAAGGAAGGAATTTTCTCTTTTGGAATAGAAGTGCATATTTTGATTCCATAAAAATCCTGCTGCAGACTGAAAAATGTGCATGATAATCTTGAGCATCTGAAGCAATTCTCAAACATAAGCAAAGCCTCACAAAAGTGGATGTGAGTGACTAATCTGCTGAGGGACTACTGGCAATTGAATTGAAAAGTTTTAGCACTTTTGTAATTTTACAGTTTTCAGTTTTGGTTAAATAAAAATATTTTATTCAATAAATACAGATCTTTAAATTTTTGATTTAAAAAAATCTTTAAATCTCTAAATTTTGTAGTTCAGATTAATATCATTTTTGTGTAATTGTTGAAGAATGAAAATTGAAGGTTCATATACTTCTGACAAGTGTTGATTCAAATAAAAATGCCTCCAATTGGCAGCTGTCTCCTCATAACAACAACTTGTTGTGCCTAATATTCATGCACTTATTATGGAACTCATTGAGCACATAACAGCTCACTTAATTTCGTATGATGAATGTTTACAGGAAAAATATTTGTAATACCTACGTGTGCTGGGTTCAACATGGTATCTAATGGAGATTTGGAAAAAATAACAGGTTACATTTTCATGATGGAAGTACATTACTTTATGTGAGTTTTTGATGATGAATGATGGAGCTTTGCAGGTGCAACACTGAAGATTTCATCATTCGATTCACACCAGAAGATTACATATCATTGCATTGAATTGTCTGAGGCTTAGGGTCTGATTCTGAAGTAGCAAAATAATAACTTACTTGAAAACTGCACTCCCTTTTCTTCTATACACACGATCACATTTTCTATAATTTAGTTTCAGCACTCTGTACTTTACATCATCTTCTCCTTTTCCTAATTTCCCCCTGGGGACAAATAAAATTCAATCTATTGTGGCCACCAGGGGGTGCTCCAGCTCCCCAAACACCCAACACAATGGCACAGACGCAAGTGTAAAAAGCACAAAGAGAGGTTTTATTGTGGGAACTCTTCATAGGCAAGTGTTTCCCACCACAGTCACAAGTACAGTTAAGCACAAGCACTACACAGCTACTCTTTGCCTTCTTCTTCTTCTTCTCTCTCTCTGTCTTGGTCACTGCCTCCTGCATACAAGCTTTATCCTCCTTCCTACCGACTCTGGCTCCCAGAACAGTGGCAGGCAACTCCTATTATGTCCCATCCAGAAGCACTTTGAGTGTCCTGAAGTTGTGGTTCAGAAGCACTACCAGGTGAGGTGAGAGCCCAACAATGTAGGTATCACCAGTCCCTGCAGCACCCCCTGGTGGCACCCATGAAACCCAACAGGGCTGAGCCAAAAAACTCCAAGTCCCATGATGTCCTATGAGAAACTGTAGCACTGCTGCAAACCAAGGAGGCTGCTAACTAGAAGTCCGGGTGGCATGCACAGTGCATGTTGTCTCCTCCTGTCCTTCCATCTTGAGGGTGTCCCGGCTGGGTAAGAATGCTGGCCCTTACCTTACATCTATCTGTCTAAATATAGATGTGGACACATCTGTTAGTACCCATTGTGGTATAGTGGGTCCACAGCTCATGTCAAAAGGGCCAGTTTTTAAAATAAATAATCACCGCACTCGCAAACCCAAATCCTCACACCCATCCACCAAAAAAGAAGAACCCACAATTGTATCTGAATTAACTTGAAACTGACCAAAGTCATTGGCACCCATCATTGTTGCATATTCAACAAAAATCAGACTTTGCTTTAGAGTTTTCACTCCACAAAATATTTTAAATAATAAGAAAAATTAAATTGACATGGACAAAAATGATGGGACCCTTAACCTGTGTCAGGTTTGAAGGGGGGCTTTTCCGGAATGCATGCTTCAGTTCTTTCCATAGATGTTCGATAGGATTCAAAACAGGGCTCAAAGAAGACCACTTCAGAATATTCGAATTGTTTTGTTCTTAGCCATTCTTGGGTATTTTTAGCTGTGTGTTTTGGGTCATTTTCCTGTTGGAGGATCCATCACCTGCAACTAAAAGAGAGCTTTCTGATACTGGGCAGTTAGTTTCACTTCAGAATTTCTTGGTAGGATTGAGATCTCATTGTTCCCTACACAGATTCAAGGCACCCCATATCAGGCGCAGCAAATTAGCCCTAAAACATAACCAAGCCTCCTTCATATTTCACAGTAAGTATAGTGTTCTTTTCTTTGATAGTTTCATTTTTGTGTCTGTGGACACAGCTGATTTGACTTGCTAAAAAGCTCTATTTTTGTTTCATCTGTCTAAAGGACACTCTCCCAGAAGCTTTGTGGCTTGTTAATATGTATTATGGGAAATTCCATTCTGGCTTTTTTATGTCTTCCTTTCAACAATGGAATCCTCTTAGGTCTTCATCCACTGATCCCACTACCACTTAAAAAGTGACGGATGATGCAATCAGACACTAGTGGACCTTGACCTTGGAGTTGAGCTTGTATCTCTTTGGCAGTCGTCCTTGGCTTTTTGTCTAACTATTCTCACTATCCTTCTGGGGTCAATGTTCGTCTTGTGGCTGCCTCCAGGGGGGTTGGCTACAATCCCACAGATCTTAAAACTTCTTAATAATATTTGCAACTGTTGTCACATGAACATCAAGCTCTTGAAAATGGTTCTATGGCCTTTGCCTTTAACATGCTAGTCTATAATATTCTTTTTGATCTCTTTGGACAACTCTCTTTTGCATTCTCTGGTCCATATCCAGTGTAGGACTCACAATCATACCAAACAGCAGAGTGATGACTTTTCTCCATTTGAATAGGCTGAATGATTGATTGCACAATTTAAGACATTTGTGATGCTAATTCAAGAAAACTGCTACTTTGAAAAATCACTCAAATCCAATTATTCGTGATCTTTTATTAGAACAATCTACATGAAAACAGACATATTCAGCCCAATAAAGCTTGCCAGGGCCCCTAGAGGTGTCAAAACATGTGTTCATGCCATTTTAGAATAGCTTTGTACAATAAGCAACCCTATCAATTCTGGTACCCAGAATTCTCCTTCCTGCCGCATCAGTTCCTGTTTTGGCCACCCTGACTCCACCTCTTCCTCTCCACCATATTTATAGAGTATATTCACCCTGTTACATCAGTTCAGTTGTGAACTCCATTCTGTAAAGACATTTTTTTTTTTCTCCCAAAACTTTCAGTATACGGGGTGGCCATCCACAAACCTTTTTTCTTGTCTGATGCCTTATTTTTTACCAGACTATCTCTTATACTTCATTTTAAAAATAAAAAAATATTTTCTTATAATCAAAACATTGGAGGCCTTAAATCAATGTGTTCATCATGAAAACATAGGAATATATTTATTCATAATCTTTTCATTTTTCATTACATTTGAACGTTTCAAAAAACGTAACTGCCTAATGTTTGAAAATTCTAATCATGGAATTTCTTACTAAATGTTACTTTTTGTAATATTGATAGATTAAAAAAAGATGTGCACCATATATAAGTATATACTATCTATCTATCTATCTATCTATCTATCTATCTATCTATCTATACAGCAGTTCGATTTATACAGTAATTGCTACAGGAAGGCACCTGTGAATCTAATCTCTGACCATTGGGGGGTAGTATTGGACACAAAAACAAAAAAAAACAGGCGCTTAAGAAGCATATCAATGAATTAGTGTCGATTTTATAATTCATGGAATGTTGCATTAAGGTTTAAACATGTGTCACTGAGTGTTTATGCATCTGTATTGTGTGCCCTTTAAGTATCTGAAACATCTCAAATGTCTTTCAGTGCCTGTTGATATCTGAGAAAGTGTCATGATTACATAATGTTTTTAAATATTATTAACATCATTTAAGGACAATTTTGTTTTTTCTTTACTCCATTAAGGGGTTAGAATATGAGGATTCCATTTATGCTATCAGAATTTTTCTAAGAACAAGATTCAAAGTTGTTAACTTATTTTTACCTGTATCGAGACACTGTTTAAAGAATTACGATTTTCATCAATTATGATTTTCAACAAACCAGTCTAAGGAAGGTACAACAACAACAACAACATTTATTTATATAGCACATTTTCATACAAAAAGTAGCTCAAAGTGCTTTACATAATGAAGAGAAGAAAAATAAAAGACAAAATACGAAATTAAAATAAGACAACATTAGTTAACATAGAAAGGAGTAAGGTCCGATGGCCAGGGTGGACAGAAAAAACAAAAAAAAAACTCCAGAAGGCTGGAGAAAAAAATAAAATCTGTAGGGGTTCCAGGCCATGAGACCGCCCAGTCCCCTCTGGGCATTCTACCTAACATAAATGAAATAGTCCTCTTTGGGTTTGGGTTTTTCACGGAGTCACTTGATGCTGATGGTCATACAGACTTCTGGCTTATAATCCATCCATCTTTGTTGGAACATCATGGTACTTTGGGTAGATGGTGGTGGCGCACGTCACCACCAACAGGACACCGGAAAAGGAAACAGAAGAGAGAGTAGGGGTTAGTACAGATTTTGAATGAATAGTTATTATAATGAATTGGATATACAGAGTATCAGGATTAAATTACAGTGAAGTTATGAGAAGGCCATGTTAAAGTAATGTGTTTTCAGTAGTTTTTTTAAAGTGCTCCACTGTATTAGCCTGTCGAATTCCCACTGGCAGGCTATTCCAGATTTTAGGTGCATAACAGCAGAAGGCCGCCTCACCACTTCTTTTAAGTTTTGCTCTTGGAATTCTAAGGAGACACTCAGTTGAGGATCTGAGGTTACGATTTGGAATATAAGGTGTCAGACAGTCCGATATATAAGCCGGGGCGAGATTATTTAAAGCTTTATAAACCATAAGCAGAATTTTAAAGTCAATTCTGAATGACACAGGTAACCAGTGTAGTGACATCAAAACTGGAGAAATGTGTTCGGATTTTCTTTTCCTGGTAAGGATTCTAGCAGCTGCATTCTGCACTAATTGCAAACGATTGATGTCTTTTTTGGGTAGTCCTGAGAGGAGTGCGTTACAGTAATCTAGCCGACTGAAAACAAACGCATGAACTAATTTCTCTGCATCTTTCGATGATATAAACATTTTTGCTATGTTTCTTAGGTGAAAAAATGCTGTCCTAGTGATCTGATTAATATGCGATTTAAAATTCAGATTACAATCAACGGTTACCCCTAAGCTTTTTACCTCCGATTTGACTTTTAATCCTAATGCATCCAGTTTATTTCTAATAGCCTCATTGTATCCATTATTGCCAATCACTAAGATTTCGGTTTTTTCTTTATTTAATTTGAGAAAGTTACTATTCATCCATTCTGAGATACAGGTTAGACATTGTGTTAGCGAATCAAGAGATTTGGGGTCATCAGGTGCTATTGATAAATACAGCAGTGTGTCATCAGCATATCTGTGGTAGCTCACGTTGTGCTCTGAGATAATCTGACCTAATGGAAGCATGTAGATTGAGAAGAGCAGCGGACCCAGGATAGAGCCTTGTGGAACACCATATAGTATATCGTGTGTCTTTGAGTTATAATTACCACAACTAACAAAGAATTTTCTCCCTGCCAGGTAGGATTCAAACCAATTTAAGACACTGCCAGAGAGGCCCACCCATTGACTAAGGCAATCCTTAAGAATATTATGATCAAAGGTGTCAAATGCGGCACTCAGATCTAAGAGGATGAGAACAGATAAATGGCCTCTGTCTGCATTTACCCACAAGTCATTTACTACTTTAACGAGTGCAGTTTCTGTGCTGTGATTTGTTCTAAAACCTGACTGAAATTTATCAAGAATAGCATGTATATTGAGGTGCTCATTTAACTGTATAAATGACTGCCTTCTCTAGAATTTTACTTAAGAAAGGCAGGTTAGAGATGGGTCTATAATTTTCAAGAGCAGAGGGATCGAGATTATTTTTCTTAAGTAGGGGTTTAACTACCGCAGTCTTAAGACAGTCTGGGAAGACCCCCCGTAACTAATGACGAATTTACTATGTCAAGAACATTATCAATAAGCATGCCCGATACTTCTTTGAAAAAATTAGTTGGTATTGGGTCAAGGGCACAGGTGGAGGGTTTCATTTGAGAAATTATTTTATGTAAATCAGGTAAATCTATCCTAGTGAAAGACTTTAATTTGTTTATTATGGAGTACTGGGGTTTAGGAGGATCCTTAGTGTTGGGGAGATATACTATGTTATTTCTAATATCATTAATTTTTTGATTGAAAAATACAGCGATAGCCTCACAGGTTTTACTGGAAGTACTTAGGAGGCATTCCTTTGAGTTACCTGGGTTTAACAGATGATCAATTGTTGAAAATAAGACTCTGGGATTACTAGCATTGTTATTTATAATCTTAGAGAAATAGCAGCGCCTCTCAAGATGGACTGTGTTATTGTATTCTGTTATTTTAATTTTTAATATTTCATAGTCAATAGTTAGTTTAGTTTTCCTCCATTTACGCTCCGCTCTACGGCATGTTCTCTTTAAATCAGACACTCTTTGGGTCTTCCATGGTATAACAATGCTAGAAGATTTTTTAACTGTCTTTTCAGGTGCAACTAAGTCAACAGCAGCCCTCACTTTAGTATTAAATCTTTCCACCTTACTATTTACATTCTCCTCGCTATTATAGTTGGCACTATAAACGGACTGATTGGTTAGAATGTTTGTAAGTTTTAAAGCTGCTGATGAGTCAAAGAAGCGTTTTTTAACAATATGCTTCTCATGAGTGTTTTCTATCATTATTTCTATATTAAAAAGTAGAAGAAAATGGTCTGATAGACCCGTATCAATGACCTGCTTTATATCAACTTTTAGTCCTTTAGTAATTACTAAGTCTAACGTATGACCTGCTTTATGTGTAGGCTGATTAACGAGCTGTCTCAAATCAAAAGAGTCCAGGAGGTTCATAAATTCTTTTACTTTTTGGTCACATTGATTATCTATATGAAAATTAAAGTCGCCGACTATTAAGAGTGTGTCCATCCATCCATCCATTTTCCAACCCGCTGAATCCGAACACAGGGTCACGGGGGTCTGCTGGAGCCAATCCCAGCCAACACAGGGCAGGAAACAATCCTGGGCAGGGTGCCAACCCACCGCAGGACACACACAAACACACCCACACACACACTAGGGCCAATTTAGAATCGCCAATCCGCCTAACCTGCATGTCTTTGGACTGTGGGAGGAAACCGGAGCGCCCGGAGGAAACCCACGCAGACACGGGGAGAACATGCAAACTCCACGCAGGGAGGACCCGGGAATCGAACCCAGGTCCCCAGATCTCCCAACTGCGAGGCAGCAGCGCTACCCACTGCGCCACCGTGCCGCCTAAGAGTGTGTCATAGTTCGTAATTAAGATTGACATCAAGTCAGAGAATTCCTCAAAGAAAGACGCGTTGAATTTTGGAGGTCTATACACGGATAATACTAGAACATTAGAATCTCCCTGAATAATAATGGCGAGATACTCAAAAGATTTGAATTTACCAAAACTGATATTTTTACATTTTAACCTGCTTGAGTAAATGTTTGCTAGTCCTCCACCTCTCTTTCCTTGGCGATCAGCACGAGTAAAACTGTAATCCGGAGGCGCAGATTCGATTAAAACAGCTGCGCCATCTGAGCTAAGCCACGTTTCACTTAGTGCAATAAAATCTATTTTTTTTTATCACTAATAAGATCGTTGATAAAAAACGTCTTGTTAGTTAAAGCTCTAATATTTAATAGTGCCATATTCAATGTTTCGGAGGAGCAGAGATGAATACTATATAGGTAGCATTTTATTTCATCTTAGCATCAAAATTAAGTCATGTATACTCTTCAGTAAAATAACTGAAAGTCAATAGGGAAAAATATTACTTTGTTTTTACTCAGAATGCCTACAGAGGGTAGAGAAAGGGTTTACTTTGGCAATATCCAAAGAATTGGCTAGGCTTGAAATGAAAGTACAAAGTAGAACAAAACATTCTTCATCGGTTTGTGGGTCCTGAAGTCCTTTTACAAGTAAAGAGAGCACTGCAGGCAATCATCATGATGGGTTTTGAAACCTTGAGCAGTTGATTCTGCAGCTTTCCTAAGGAAAAGAACAGCATCAGAGCTTGCGTTGGGCCAACATCCACAATATTCAATCTCATCATGCATTATGGCTGTTTAAAGCTGCTTCTGGCAAATGATGATCATAAGTGATCATCAAACACTTGTTTCTAATACTGGATTTATTCCTTTCTTGGTATATATAAATAAGATGTTAATTTGCAGTGAACTCCTGATACATCACATTGATAATCATTTGATAGCCCAAGAAAGTCCTTTCTGAAAGGAGAGAATCTCACTTAATCTGCAAAATGCAGAACTAAATGCAGGCTGTCAAACAGAACCTTGGTTTTGGTGAGATGAGATAAGGAATCTAAATTTTAGACTAATTACCTAATAATAAGAACATAAAACGTTTGACAAATGAGAGGATACTATGCAGTCCACCAGGCTTGTTTGTTTAGCCAATACCTAAGCTGTCCCAATATCCAGATACTTCTAAAAGGTTTTCGTGGTTATTGCTTCAACTCCATGTCTCAGTAGTTTGTTCCAGAGTCCCACAACCCTTTGAGTAAAGAAGTGCTTCCTGGTTTCAATCCTAAGTGCACTTCCACTTCATTTTCACTGGTGTTTTTGAGTTCATCATTTGCTGTTAAGTTGAAAGAGGATCCACTTTATTGATACTTTTGGGGATTTTGAAGACCTGGATTAGGTCTAATGTTTAGTGTAAAGGTTAGCTATAATGATATACAGATACCTATTATTTGCTTTAGAAAAAAGGCCCAAAACACACCAAAATATTTTAAACTTTAATATTTAGCATTGGCATCCAGTCACACACTTATTTTCTGGGGTCTGCTCCCACCCTTTTCTCGCAATCCTTTTTGCCTCTAATTTTGCCCCCATTACCAATCATGCTGCAGTCTTTTGATGCAAAAAAAAAAAAAAAAAAATGGGCACCATCCTCAGACAATGTGTGGACATTGTGTTTTTGTGCATTAGAAGCAACAATAAGGAGTTTTATGTGTCTAGTGTTTTGTTTAGAACTGAAGAGAACATTGTTTTTGACCTTTGGTCATGTATTTTTTAACACCTTTCTCTGTTCTTTATGACACCCTTTGTTTTGATCTCTGTCTGTTTTTAATTTGCCTCTACTGTAAATTTTATTAAAATGTATCACTTTAATTTTTATTTTTGGCTTAAAGCTCCTGTTTCTTCATTGCATCTTGCAGTATTTATCATGACAACTCTTCTAAATCTACCCATCAACATGTTTCATGTATCTTTCAATACTCACCCTACAGAAGCCCTGCGCTGAGAGGACAACACACCTAGGAAGCACAGTTGGCCTGCACGAACATGACTCTAAGTTAGACAACACCACTCAGACACAGCACAGACCTCTCCTTGTGTCTTTCACCCAATTAATATAGTTAAGTAATCTTAGGATATGCTGTCTCATCATATGGTCACCCACCATATACGTGTACCGTGTCTTTTCTGAGCAGGTGGCAACTCAATCATGATCTTTTCTCCTATCAATGCAAAACTCTTCAGATTTAAAGAAATATGGTGTCACACATGTGTGACTAGGAGGCAGCTGAAGGGCTTAAAGAATAATGGTAACATATCTGCCCAGGGGGCGGCAGGGTGCACTAACTCTCTTTCTAAGTCCCCTGCAGACCTTTCCTGGGAAATCCCACCAGGGACCACTGCCTCAACTCGGGACACATCACTTCCGGTCCCATCCCTGAGGCCAACATCACTTTCCCAAGACCTCCTATAAAGCCTCACTCCCTTCCTTCCTCTGGAATTCAGTTCTGTTATGGACTCAGTCTTGTAAACTTCTCTGGTCTTACAATTCTTTACTTTTGCAGCCAGGAACATATTATACAGGTGGCTGCCCCAAACCTTTCCCATGTCTGAAGTCTCGTCTTGTTACAGTGGCGTAGTCAGCAGGAAGGTGTCCGCAGAAGAAACCGGGACCGAATCCAAAGTTAACCCAGGTGAGAAAGTACCAGGTCTTGTTACAATGGGAAATATGAGCATCCAAATCCGAATCTTCTCATGAATTCCTTTTAAAAAGAGTACTACAGTTCCCTATAGGTAATTCAGAGATAACCAAATTTAGTTGGCTACATCATAGTGGCCCTTTTACATTTGTTTTTTCACTAATTTTCCATTCACTCTCACTGTCAAAGTGCTTTTGTTGTCTTTTTTGATCACATTCTCCTCTCACTTTCAAATAGGCCTCTAATATCCATTCTAAAAAGGAATGAAAGTAGAGGATCTCCCTGTTATGTTATTATTTCTATACATCATTTTGAAGCTTCCCCATACTACACCCACTTACCTGATATTCTGTCATGAAGAATTACACCTTACAATTCCAGTAGCTCTTCCATTTAATAATAATGTGTTCAATGTACATGTAACTTTACAACATTAACTTAGGTCATTACAAATTCACCAACATAATCAATGGACACTTTGTATTCTAGTAGCCTCTGTTGACCAGTTTGGTTTGCTGCAATAAATGAACAAATGAAAAACACTTCATCAGCAATCCATAAAATCAAGTCGGGGTGCTGCAGTTGTCCATTTTATTGCTTTAATTTCTCTTGTTTTATATTTTGAAGTCCACTTTGGGTCTTATTGTTTCCCTTTCGTGTAAAAATGTATTTTATTTGTAGCCAGTTGTAAACAATAATTACTTTTTAATCATTATTTCACTTTGCAAATGAAAAATGTAGCTATTCAAGAACAAGTTCAGTGATTATATATAATAATCCTTAAACCCTAATTTCTTGGGATTTTTACCTTGCTTCTGTCATTCAGATACTATGCCATTTCATACCTTGAGAGTTCTTCACAGGCAAAATACCATATACATACAAGCAGAGCCCAAGTAAGTTAAACATTTGGTGAAAATATTCCAGATATTCAGTTTAATCAGTAATAAGTCACCTTAGTCCAAATACAGAAGTAGTACAGGAAGATGTTTTAATTTATTAAGGTGTTATATGCATAGCACCCACAGTCCTTTGAGTTTTATTAACTCCTTACAGTTTACCGAGTCAAATTCAACTGCATACAATTGAAATTTTTGGTCACATTCAAATTTGTTTTTGCAAATGAGGTCCAGCATATCATTACTTTGGCACACTTCTAGTTATATTCCTTAATACCAAAGTCTTCTGTCTACCTGGCCCCATCACGACTTGAACTGGGGGCTCTCTCCATGGCCCTCTCTTTTAAGCCTTTCTAGAGTCTTGGTTTAAATATGTTTGGCCAAAGCTTTGCATGAGCTCTGCTCATGACTGCCTTTCTCAGTTTTGGCATTCAAAGCCACTTGAGATAGATAACCTCTATCCTCTGCTCTCAAAGAATGGCCTTCCTGGTCTCTCCCATTTTCAGTCGTGCGTAATTGATTGTAATTGCAGTTCAATTACTTAAACAAGAATCCTGTGATTTAAAATTGAGAGTAATTTGTGTAAGCAATATGGCTGGTAGCCATCTTACAGTGTCAAAGTGCTGAGGCTCCTGGTTGTTAATATTTTGTGACTGATCTGTTCTGATTAACATTTAGTATTTTGGTTTAATTCTTTGATTAAGTATAAACTTTATTTCGGTCTGTGCTTTCCTTAAGTTAAGGGAATTGTTATAATTTTGATTCCAGTCTTGATGGGCTGGTTTTATGTCCCCCCTTTTCATGTTTCTTCAAAGTAGAAGTCTCAAACTTAGATCCTGAGAGGCTTCAATGACAGTAGGCTTTTGCTCCAGCCACTTCTCACTTTGTAACAAATTGCTGCTACTAATGGAGCACACTTCTTTTGCCTTCATTACAATTATTTTTTTAAGATTCATAACCTTTAATTGTTTCTTCTTTAACCACTGTGACCTTAAGGGGGCGCCACAGAACCACCAAACCCTCTCAAAAAAATACTACATAAGTCCTGGGTTCAACTAATAATACATTTTGATGAATACTTTCATGCAGATTATTCTTCTAAGCACTCCCACAAACATAATTGGCTCTTCTTTCTCTTCCTTCCACTCCTCCAGGCATTGTCCTACAGGTCCTATGATATTCTCCAGGTGTCCCAAATGGGAGCCAACCAGAGTATCTCTGCCACCTTTCATATTGGGGGAATAAATCATTACAGCCCATCCACTTCACCCCAACTGTCCCAACTGGGATAGGACTCATTAACCATAATAGATCGTGTAATGGAAGAAGCAAGTAGTAAGTCAGCACTCTCCAACCCAGTCAGGAAACAGGTCCTTCTGAGTTGCCATTCACACCAGCAGCCAAAAAAACAATGAACTGCAAAATAAACCAACAGCTGCCTATGATTTTAGCCTTAAGGGATGTTTGTGCAACAAGTAATTATTAAAGTACAGTCCAGTTTTCACATGAGGGCTCCCCTGATTCCATCTGAAGGATGAGAATGGATTAACCAAAAAGCTGTCAATCCTTACCAGCCCAGGATTAGGAAGGTGAAAATGAAGGAAGGAGTAAGGGTGATGCTCACCTCGAGGTGGCAAATACTGTATGTCCCTCAAGCCATAGTGGTGGTTTTGAGAAAGTGTAGATTAGGAAGGAAATTGTTATGAGAAGGTCTACTGGGATGGAGATTGTTATGAGGAAGTCTACGAGGCAAGGTTATTGATATGATAAAGTCTGGATGATCAGGTGATTGTTATGAGAAAAGGTATGGAGTGAAGTCATTATCATGAGAAGCCATGTGAAACAGATGATAAGAAACGGTGTGAAGCAGGATTGGTTTGAGATAAGAATTGTAATAAATATGAGGCTCACCCTGAGCACAGGGCATACTTACCTCATGAACTGAGACAGCTATATGTGCTCTGCAATGGCTTTCTATGCTGTGCAATAAAGTCTATTCTGACTGCCTATCTGGAGACTCACTTTTTTTTTTTTAAGATGTTTTCTCCACATCATTTCATTTTTATTTGGCTGTCAGTTATGGAAAAGAGAAGCAATTAAGTTTTGTGAATCTTAAAAAGCAAGTCAATTCAAATTAGGGAAAAAAAAAGAAATTCCATTAGCAGTAGTATTTGGTTACCAATTAGTCTAGAGACGAGCAAATAGGCCAATTCCAGGACTACAGAGGATGAGTTATAAGGAAAGATGAAAAGAGCTGAGCCTTTTCAGTTTAAGCAAAAGAAGATTAAGAGCATAATTAAAGGGTTTTAGATTATGAAGGGAATTAGTACAGTGGATTAAGACTGTTACTTTAAAATGAGTTCATCAAGAACACAGGAACAATTGGAAACGTGTTAAGGGTGAATTTCACAAAAAAATTGTTTTTTCTTGGCACAGAGAACCACAGACACGAACAATAAGCTACCAAGTATTGTGGTAGACAGTAAGACTTTAGGGACCTTCAAACTAGACTTGATGTTATTTTAGAAGAATTAAGCGGATAGGCATTGTAATCTTAATTATTTGGCTGTTCCCCTTCTACTGAAATCTGAGGAAATAAATTGTTCTGCAAGTAAACATGGTTTGCTTAACTGTTGCTTCACAAAAACAAAAAAAAAACTTGCATATCGAAGTTCCAAGTGGTGGGATATGGTTATTATTTATAATGAAGAGTTACAAGTTCCACTTGTAAGGCTGAGCAGTGTCGTAAAATCATACATCCACCTTTATAGACAGTCTTAGGCAAGCCAAATGTGACTGCACCCATTGCCCATAACAGATGTACTTTGTTCATTTAAAATCTACACACTGTAAATCAATTATACCCAGTTAATCCACTCTAGGGTCAAAATGATAGCATCTTTCCCTGCAACACCAGGCATAAAGAAGTAGCTATAGATAGATAGATAGATAGATAGATAGATAGATAGATAGATAGATAGATAGATAGATAGATAGATAGATAGATAGATAGATAGATAGATAGATAGATAGATAGATAGATAGATAGATAGATAGATAGATAGATAGATAGATAGATAGATAGATAGATAGATAGAATGATCTTTATTGTCATTGTCACTTTTACAAAGTGACATGTACAGGATGCCAAACCATTGAGGAAATTATAAAACTGAGCTTCACTTTGTTACTGACTCTCTTTTCATAATAGGTGTTGTTTTGAATATAAAGTGTGCAAAAGAGTAGATAAGAGATAAGAAAAAAAGATTTGGGTACCAGCTGGTGAAGCCTGCTAAAAAAATAGGTTACAATAAGAAAAAAAATTAGGAGGAGTCTTTGAAAACACAAGTTGATAAGCTGAATGGTTCCATGATGGCTTCAGTTGACTTTACGAGGCAGAGCTAAGAGGTAGAACCCAGCTGTGACCTCAAGGATCCTCAACATTTGGAGCTTCAGGTCTGTAGATGGAAAGGAACGGGATGTGAATAACAGTGCCCACTCTTGACCTGGTGTGGTATTATTAATGACCAATATGTCCTTTGAATGCATCACAGTCTAATGCATTAGAAAATTGGAACAATTTTGACATCATAAGACCATTTAGCTCAACAAATCTCATCAGTTCTATTCAACTAACTTCTCCAAAATAATATCAAGATGAGTTTTCAAGGTCCCCAGTCTACTACCACACTAGCTGGTAATGTATTCCAAATGTTGATGGTTTGCTTTTTTGAAAGCAAGGATTCTAAAGTTTAAAAGTATTCACTTTCCAATCATTCAATTACTGTAAGTCAGTCTATGGTATGGACCAGCAGCCCATCATTATAGTCATACTTATATCGCATTGATGTTCTAAAATGTATTATTTGCACAATGTGTGTAAAAGAAAACATCGTTTTTGAGTGAAAGGGTTAAAATAACTGAAAAAAATTACAAAGATTAGCCATCACAGATGAACACCATCGTTTTTATTCTGTTTGGGGTAGACATGTTGTAGTCATGTACTGTATATGTGGCAATCTTAAAATGATAACTATAAACAAAATGCAACAAAAATTGTTTTGACCAAATCATACAAAACAATTAAGGAAAACTGACAACTTTCTATTTGACTTGATTTTTATCCCTCACCAAAAGGTCCATAATATACCACAAGATCCAATACACACCACAGCAAGCAGTGTGTAAAGATCTCCTCACTCTTAATAATACAGACTACAACATGACTGTAGAGTACTATAAAAGGTAGCCTACTTTATAGCAACATACTTGCAACTGTGAAACTTTTGCATAAGCTATGTCCTCACTACTATGTTTTTATTTAAATACTGCATTTTTAGGTGAAAATGATTTCTATCCATACTTGTATTTCCACATTGTTTTCAAAATTATCCACACTTAAATGCATATGACGGGGCGGCACGGTGGCGCAGTGGGTAGCGCTGCTGCCTCGCAGTTGGGAGATCTGGGGACCCGGGTTCACTTCCCGGGTCCTCCCTGCGTGGAGTTTGCATGTTCTCCCCGTGTCTGCGTGGGTTTCCTCCAGGCGCTCCGGTTTCTTCCCACAGTCCAAAGACATGCAGGTTAGGTGGATTGGCGATTCTCAATTGGCCCTAGTGTGTGCTTGGTGTGTGGGTGTGTTTGTGTGTGTCCTGCGGTGGGTTGGCACCCTGCCCGGGATTGGTTCCCTGCCTTGTGCCCTGTGTTGGCTGGGATTGGCTCCGGCAGACCCCCGTGACCCTGTGTTCGGATTCAGCGGGTTGGAAAATGGATGGATGGATAAATGCATATGACGTAGAGATTTGCCTACAATTGACATGTGCGCAATGGTGGAAAAAATTATTGAAGTGAGAGCAAAACCACCGGCCATGGGATTTATTGTAAAACTGTAGTGGCAGTCAATCATTTGCCTTTTGAACATGAATGGCGCTTTCAGAGTGTCCTGCCACTTTTCCACCCGGCACCTCTTCCTCCTCTCCGAATTCACTGACAGGTTTTATTAGCATGACATGCTGACCGTTACAGAATAGTAAATCTATGCATGGTTTTTATCTATTAAATGTATTATCACACAATGCTTCAAAGCAATAATTGCTTATGTCTGTATTCCTCTTCATGTGCTCCTCTGTTTGTAGGATTTTCCCAGTTAAAATCTGGGTAGTTAAAGCCACCTATGACTATAATATCCTTCTCTAAAGTCATTTTTTTTGGTAAAAATGCAAATTGACACTTATCTACTCTGTTTCCATAACACACTCCTAACATCAGACCTCAATCCCTGATGCTTTCTAGTCAAATCCAAATATCCTCACTAAGATATGGCTCATCACTCGCTTGAAGTAGACACCTACTCAGATTCTTTCTGTGATGGTAAATGACAGCTGCCACACCCCTTCAATTTTGTGTATTTTTCCTAAATAATGTGGGCTGTGAAACATCTAAGGTTAAAGTAAGCAATTTTAACGTTTTGCTAATATTATTTTGGCTTATTGCCGCCTTCTTCTTTCGGCTGCTTTCCGTTAGGGGTTGCCACAGCGGATCATCTTCTTCCATGTCTTTCTGTCCTTTGCATCTTGTTCTGTTACACCCATCACCTGCATGTCCTCTCTCACCTCATCCATAAACCTTCGCTTAGGCCTTCCTCTTTTCCTCCTACCTGGCAGCTCTATCCTTAGCATCCTTTTCCCAATATTCCCAGCATCTCTCCTCTGCACATGTCCAAACCAACACACTCTCGCCTCTCTGATTTTGTCTCCCAACCATCCAACTTGAGCTGACCCTCTAATGTACTCATTTCTAATCCTATCCATCCTCGTCACACCCAGTGCAAATCTTAGCATCTTTAACTCTGCTACCTCCAACTCTGTCTCCTGCTTTCTGGTCAGTGCCACCGTCTCCAACCATATAACATAGCTGGTCTTACTACCGTCCTGTAGACCTTCCCTTTCACTCTTGCTGATACTCCTGACACTCTTCTCCAACCATTCCACCCTGCCCTCACTCTCTTTTTCACCTCTCTTCCACAATCCCCATTACTCTGTACTATTGATCCCAAGTATTTAAACTCATCCACCTTCGCCAACTCTACTCCCTGCATCCTCACCATTCCACTAACCTCCCTCTCATTTACACACATGTATTCTGTCTTGTTCCTACTGACCTTCATTCCTCTCCTCTCTAGAGCATATCTCCACCTCTCCAGGGTCTCCTCAACCTGCTCCCTACTATCGCTACAGATCACAATGTCATCAACAAACATCATAGTCCACAGGGACTCCTGTCTAATCTCGTCTGTCAACCTGTCCATCACCATTGCAAATAAGAAAGGGCTCAGAGCCCGATTCCTGATGTAATCCCCACCTCCACCTTGAATGCATCCGTCACTTCTACATTGCCCGTAGACCAGCAAATTCAAGCTTACTTTGTATATTTGTATTTATGCCACTGTGCAGTCCTTTATGTCCAGTTTTAACCCTGTCCTGTTCTAAACTCCCTAACCTATCATTCCCTAAAATATCAAGTGTTTCATACCCTATCCTTTTTTTTAGACTTTGTATTCCTGCATTTTAATAATATCAAAGGCAGAATATTTTGCATTAACTGTATCAACATAAGCTGATTATGCAATGCATGATTCATTCTCTTTAACCAGTCCAAAAACATCCTCACATTATGCCAGGATATTTTTTTTCAGCCTAATTAATGGGCACACTCTATGGATTCTCAGTAGTTTAAAGGTTAATAAGGCTTTAATGTACACTCTAACCTTTAAACAACTGGCATTTTATCTCTCTTATCTTGCATGTCATTAGCTACAAGATTCTTTTCATATCAGATCATATTAATATAACCATGACATGGATAAATACGACATGAAAGAAAACTAAAATGCTGTCCTGTAAAGTGTAATTACCTTAAAATAAATTTACATTTTGCAGAAAGGGTTTGTTAGTTGAGCTTTCACATACATCTCTGAACCCACTGTTCCAGGAGGCTAGTGGCTGTCGTTGTAGCAGAACTTTTATTACAAGACCACCAACACAATCTATTGAATATGGAATACAATGTATAATTTATGAAATAGTTAAGTTTTATTTGGTTTGGTAAATATCTGATTAAAGACAATCATTTCCAACTGTTCAATCACTGAAATCTAAATTACCCCCTTGTGAGTTTGTGTTAGTGAGCCTTGCAGTGGATTGGCTTTGGCTCTCCAGGGTTGTGTTCTTGCTTTAGGCCCAAATGGACCATGGCCCCCTGAGATCTGCTGAATGATGAGTGGTCACAGTGTAAGCCACTAGGGGGCGTACTGCCATCCTAACCCCCGACACAGACAGACAGGACACAGCTTCAAGTCACCACTCGCATTTATTTACAATCAAAAGCGCACACCCCATCAACACCATACCAACATACAGTCCATTCCTTTCCTTGCCAGCAGTCCATCCGCCTCCACTCTTCCTTAGGCTTAGTCCACTACTTCCTCCCAACTCTGGCCCTCAATGGAGTGAGGCGGCTCCTGTTCCAGGTGGCTCATCACTATTACCTGGAAATCACTCCCAGGTGCGCTGGAAGTCATCTACAGGGCTCTGCAGCTGCCCCTGGTGGCCCCCACAGAACCCAGCTGGGCTTCACCAAACTCCAGTTCCTGACATGCTCTGTGGGAATCCGTGCTGCCACAGCCACCCAGGAAGGCTGACCTCTAGTATCCCAGGGGAGGTATTGCCTAATCAATGCCCTCTCCCCTGGTCCTTCCACTCTGCTGGCGTCCCGGGCAGGTAGTGGCCATGGCCACCCATCACAACAGTTAATGAAAGTTATCAGTAGTTTATTGTACGCAAACAAATCAATCTTCATGCACATCCAAACCCTGCTTAATACCTCCCCTCTTACTTTATTTTTTAAAACTACTACATATGCACATAACATCTTTATTCAGTAATTACAGTGGGTGTCAAGGTACAGCAACAACATAACAGTCACTGTTCTACAAGACCCTCATTTTAATTAATGAACTGGAGAATTTAACTGAACTACATTTGTTTCAGTTGTATGTTATTCTATTGTTTTGAATGTGTAGGAGTTCCGATCGTATGTTTTTATACCCAGAGGTGGAAATACTTTTTTTGAATTTTTTTCATCTTAGTAATATTGCAAAAGTCCAATTTGTTCTCTCTTTCAGTGACCATGAAATATTAAAACATGCATTTGTTTTTTTGTCTGGTCTTCCTAGTTGTGCTACTAAAAGTCTTCAACTTGTTCAGAATGCTACTGCTAGAATCTTGACAAAAACAAGAAAAATTGAACATATAACACCCACTGTAGCTTCTCTTTACTGGTTAGCAGTACAAGTTAGAGCTAATTTCAAAATTCTTCTTTAAACATAAAAGGCCTGGCATGGACTTGCACCCCATGATTTAGCTGAGCTATTTACACCATACACTCTGGTACGTCCTCTTCTCTCTCTTTTAATGCTGGCCTTTTGGTCATTCCCCCAATTAAGAAAAAATCAGTTGGTCACAAAGCACATGTCTATCATGCACCTTATCTTCATGCTACTATAATACATAAGAGAAGGCCATTTCGTTCAATTGACATTTTTAAATTAAGACTAAAAACCTACATTTACTCTATTCGTTATAATCTGCCTTATAACGGAGTTAGATTTATTATTTTTGAAATATTTTCTTAAATGCTATTTTTTTTTATTACTTCTTGATATTCATTAACATAAGTTTTAGTGTTGTTTTAGATAAATCAATATATTTACCTGTGTTTTATTTAATTTTTACTCTTGTCTATTGTATTATAGGTTTTCTTTTTACTTGTACAGTGTTTTGGGACCATGCTGAATATTGATTATGCCCTTTAAATAAAGCTGATGCGGTTAATGGAAATCCATTTAGTATGAGTTTCAGCTCTTTCCTTTAAGTTACAGTTTGCTAATTAAATAGTGATACTAATACCGTGGCAATGTTCAGAAATAAACACTTCAGTTTTTGTGAAATGAGACATGGTAAAAAGAATTTGACACGAGTAATAAGCAGCCAGAGAGAGTTAGATAGATAAATAGATAGATAGATACTTTGAGCCATCACAGTAACAGATGAAAACATTATTCACACCCATGCGCACGTACACTCACCCAACTACCACCACCCGTATGTCCACACTACTACATTTAACATTTAAAAGTGGCACTTAAAAAAAGGGATCTCTGTCCAAAATAGTGTTTTAACATCATTTACTAAAGGATTTCAGTCCATATTAAAACAACCAAGAATGTATCACAATTTAGATGCAAAATCACAATTTAGATGCATACAGATAACACAACAAGTGCCAAGTCTTCTGTGCACATTATGTTGGAATTTGGGAATGAGATGTTGTAGTGAGTAGGGTCCATTAAAGATTTTCTACACAATAAGCATGAACAAATCATCAGGCACATAGGGTGTGTGTTTTCAAAAAATCTGCCTTTTCCCCCCATTGTATTATTGTGGAATGGTGTCTTAATGTAGCTGGTTTATAGCGCCCTATATGTAGATTCTAATTTGCACATTGACAGTTGCTTTAAGCAAAGATTCTTACAAACTCGGCCTAAGCAGACCAAACAGTAAAGCTACACCTGTGCCAATCACCAAAGCAGGTGCCCGCTCACCGTGCTGCTTTCAATTCAGCTGCTAATCCCTCTTTGAAAATGGCAATCACCCTCACCAGGTTCTCCCATCAATTCACCTTGAATATATTATTACAAAGATTCCTGGGTTTGTGATTTTGATTTGCCTGCGCTACAATTACTGTTCACTATATTGCTTATTAGTGTTAGGTATCTGCTTTATAGCACCCCACGTGTACAGCTGCTTCAAGCAAAGAGACTTACTAGCTCTGCACAGGCAGACCAAACGGTGGTCTTCAGACTTGAGCTAAACCTGTGCCAATCACCAAAGCAGGTGCCCGCTCACCGTGCTGCTTTGTATTGACGTCTCTCCTCAGCTGCTAACCCCTGTAGGAATATGGCAATCTCCCACACCAGGTGCTCTTAAACAATATATGTTGACCCAATCAAACAGTATAAAATTAATATTATTAAGCAACAGTAATAAAAAACAAATTAAAACTGATGGTACCAAATGTAGGGAATCTATTTGAAAAAGTCTTATTAAAGATGCTCATGAAGAAAATAATAGTGATGGAAGATGAATCTCTTAAAGTCTGGGTGCAGTGTTGCTCCAGATTGGTGTTCATTCCACAGAGGTCCTCGTCAATTTCTTTGGGCTCTTCTCCTTCTCAGCTCTCTAGATTTTCTCATTCCTACTCCTCCTACTCTGTCTGCCTTCCTTCCTTCCTTCCTTTCAGCATACACCCCAAACGTAAAGGCCTTTCAAATTAACAAGAATAATCACTGTTTGCCTTTCACAGGCTGTTCGTCCATTCCTATCCTAAGTACCCCAGGTCTAAAAAATGAACAATCTGTTTAAGATTCTAAAGGAATGATCTAAAAGACACAAGGTTCAAGTTAGTAAAGATACAGAATTTAAAATCAATCTATAGCAAGTGTTTGGAGAAATGCAGAGAGAGTGTTTAAAATAAGATTAAAGAGTCCAGAGTTTAAAAAAGTTTCAGGAGACTCTATTAAAATAAACATCAAAAGGTGCGGATTTTCTAACTGCTGGCTTTTTCCTCAGGTGTCCTTATTGCTGGCATGTTAATAAGTGTTAGCTCACAAAGTTCACATTTTCACAGTCCTTTTTCTTAATTTACATATTGATTAAAGGACAGTTTAGTATTGTGAGTTTTGAACATTAATTTCTTCACACACCTTATTTTCATACCCCATGCACCCATAAACATTTCTACACTGAAGCTGCGTTTTCAAAGGTTTGTGGCTTTGGAGAGCATTTTTAGAAGTCTCTGTTTTCAGGAGTGGAAAACAGCAGGGTAGGGTGGACGACAAATGAATGACTAATGTTTGCGCTTTTAAAAAGAAACATAGTAGTGTGAGCAAGGTCTAAGGCAATTCGGAGTCTCCAGTTGTTTAATTTTTGCTAATGTGTTATGATTTTAGGAGAAAATTTGATTACACAAACACAGTGACGATATTCAAAACTTCATACAGAAATTTCTCCAACAATAAACCAAATCAGGTTCAAAATACTATGAGTATTGTATTGCAAAACCACACGTTAGCAGTGGGCTGTTACATTCTGAAACTTGTCTAATTAAATTTCTATGTCATATCAATAAAACTTAAAATTTCAACATTTCTAACAAAACTGCAAGACATGTCCAGGTCTGAAGTCCATTTCTTGTGCTTGTGATTCCTGCTGTTGATGTGATATCTTGCTTGGTTGCCCTTCTTGCTTTCATGTTTCTTCTCTTATATTGTGCTCTGAAACATCTGACAAGTGTGGATTGAGGTTGGGTGACTGCAAACACTCTAAGAACAATTAGATTTTTATTTAAATAACTAAGCTCACAAATATTAGGTAAAATGACCGAAACTACATAAAGTGTTTATAAAGAATGTAAGTAATATATTCTATTACATACTTTATTATACATCTTTAAATTCATATATATTTTTCAAAACAAACTATCAAACTATCATCAACAAATTATTTATATTTAACAGCTTGAAAAATAATGCATGTGTTCTGCCACAAGGTGAAACTGGCAGGATTTTTCAAATAAGTGACCAGAAGATGAAGCATGACTCAAAATGGGAATCAAATTTAAAACTGGGCAGTCAAAACTATCAGACATTAAGTCTAAAATCACAATCTTAAACCAATGTAAAAATTCCAAGCTCTACATTTCTGGATCTAGAAATCATAAACAAATAAACCACTTCTTAAGCTCTTTGAGTTCCTCTCTATAAACTGAAACACCAGGAAGTGAACCGTGCTGACTTATAAACTTTCACACCAGTGAGTCACGGGTCATGACCCCCAAAACAACACCCCCTAACAACGGATCACTGCATCACGGCAATGAAGCCTCAAAATGGCTGCCTCTGAGAAGAAAACAAAATGGTGTCTGGAAAGAACGTTATTTCAAAAGAAAAAATAAATGCAATATTGAAATTCCTTGAGTATGAAAACTCTATAATTGATGTATAACATTTATTGTAAACCTCAAAAGACACTAAATTTTCTAAAACTTCTGATCATAACAGAATATCTTAATATGGTAATATGTACTAAATGTTATAAGTCTTTTAACATGATGTAACTCTATGCAAAAAAAAAATCAACATTTCAAAAGTCATATTATTGGTATTGATTTATGATTGCTTATATCATAATTAATAAAACATGCATAGATTGTTAATAGTTGTTTATAATCGATATCTAAAGTTTTAACTATATTGTATATTTAACATCTGTTTAAAGCAGTCTTCAACAACATTAACACCACTGACAGGTGAACTGAATAACACTAAATATCTCCTTGCAAGGGGCGGCACGGTGGCGCAGTGGGTAGCGCTGCTGCCTTGCAGTTGGGACACCTGGGGACCTGGGTTCGATTCCCAGGTCCTCCCTGCATGGAGTTTGCATGTTCTCCCCGTGTCTGCGTGGGTTTCCTCCGGGCGCTCCGGTTTCCTCCCACAGTCCAAAGACATGCAGGTTAGGTGGATTGGCGTTTCTAAATTGTCCCTAGTGTGTGCTTGGTGTGTGGGTGTGTTTGTGTGTGACCTGCGGTGGGTTGGCACCCTGCCCGGGATTGGTTCCTGCCTTGTGCCCTGTGTTGGCTGGGATTGGCTCCAGCAGACCCCCGTGACCCTGTGTTCGGATTCAGCGGGTTGGAAAATGGATGGATGGATGGATCTCCTTGCAATGGCACCTTTCAGGGTGGGATATGTTAGGCAACAAGTGACCAGTCAATTATTAAAGGTGATGCATTGGAAGCTGAAAAAATAAGAATGTGTAAGAATCTGAGCTACTTTGATGATGAGGGCCCACTTGTGATGGCTAGATGGCTGGGTCAGGGCATCTCTAAAATGGAGGGTCTTGTAGGGGTTCCTGGTATGCAGTGGTTAGTACCAAAAGGGGTTCAAAGAGGTACAAAAAGTGAACCGGCAACCGGATCATGGGCATCCAAAGCTCATTGATGTGCATGGGGAGTGAAGGCTAGCTTGTCTGGCCTGTCCCCACAGAAGACCTACTGTAGCACATTTTACTAAAAAACGTAATGCTGGCCATGACAGAAAGGTGTCTGAACACACAGCTGGCTGTGTAGCCGCAGATCGGTCAGAGTGCCTATGCTGACCCCTGTCCACCACCAAAAGCACCTACAATGGTCACATGAGCATTAGAACTGGACTATGAAAGAAATAATAATGAAAAAAGGTGGCCTGGTCTGATGAATTACATTTTCTTTTAGAACATGTAGATGGCCAGGTGCATGTGTGTCAGAGACAAACGCAGGATGCATTATGGAAAGAAGAAAAGCTGGCAGAGACATTGTGAGGCACTAGGCAACATACTACTGGAACACCTTGTGTCGTAGCATTCATGTGGATATTACTTTGACAAATATCACCTGCCTAAAGATTGTTGCAGACCACATACAACCTTTATGGCAACAGCGTTTCCCGATGACAGTGACCTCTTTCAGCAGGATAATGCACCTTGCCACACTGTCAGGAATGATTCAAGGGACATGACAGACAGTTCAATGTGTTGATTTGGCCTCCAAATTTCCCAGGTCTACATCTGATCAAGCATCTGTGGGATGTTCTGGAGAAACAAGTCAGATCCATAGAGGTCCATTAAAACCTCACCTCGCAACTTACAGGACTTAAAGAATCTGCTGCTAATGTCTTGATGCCAAATACGACAACACACCTTCAGAGGTCTAGTGAAGTCCATACCTTGATCGGTCAGAGCCATTTTTTGCCGTCTGAATGGGACCAAGAGAATATTAAGCAGGTGGTTTTAATGTTGTGGCTGATCGACGTATTTAAAAATATATTACATCTTAACATGTTTATGTTATTATTTCATTAAAACCAAAGGTGTGATTCATTGGCCCAGACTATGAGAAGTACTGGATTTAAACAAATGGTCAATTGATTCCTCAGAAGTTCCTTTCTTTCATGGTTCAGAAGCCTAATTCTCCCTTAAACTCCCTGAAAGTTTTGCTTGCCCAAAGCGAAGTCTCACATTGCATGGCACTGTCATCTGCAGACTTTCAGCATCAAGGACTTACTGATTTTCTGTTCTAGATTATATAATATAATCAAATAAAAGCTAATGTAAATTTGCAAATCAACCTACTTCATTGCATAACTCCACTTTGCTCAATGATTTTCTGTTATCCCCATTTGACAGCTTCCAGTTGCTCAATAGTCCAGCAGTTCAATGTCAAGACTGTAAGGCTACCAGAAATGGAGGTTTCATGTGAAAAATATCATCAAAAAGTTTTGAACTTCATTGCATGACATAATTAAACAAATACCAATGTCTGTTACGATCCGTTCATTTTTAACAGTCACAAATTAGTTTTATAAGTGTTATGAAGACCAGAAGAAGCCTTTGTTAAGGTCTAGTTATATACGAGTAAATGACTAAGAGATGTATTTTTGCAGTACCTAAACTAAAGTGTTACCAACAAATCTTTCTATTTTGGGTAATAATTTAGTTATACTGTTTCTCTAGAAGCTTCACATAATATTCCATGTAAGATTCTCCACATAAGGGCTCACTATCATCAGCCCTAACAAACAAGTGGGAGTCATTGCTACACACATAAAAACACAACAAGTCTTCTGGTTAAATGTCACTTACTAAGCAAACTATGTTTTATTTACTGCAGGTGTTCTAATCATTGAAAAGCAATCTCAATGGCCTGGATAAACCTTTTGGGCAAGAAAGTGGCCATTTTACCCGCACTTGGTGCCCTCTTATTATTTCAATCACTCTAGATAAAAGACAAAGTATAAAAAATATAAAAGCAATGTGGTATTTACTAACATATAACAATACCAAATAGAAGAAAATATAATAGAAAATAAAATAGATAGCAAAGTCTAGCTATAAACAGTCTTAGAAAAGTTTACTGAAAATCAGAAATGTCAAGGGGTGGATGTTGTCCTGGGCAGCTTTTGATTTAGTAATTGGTATTATTCATAGGTTACTTTTCTGACATCTAGATGAAATGGTCACATGTGTCTCAATTTTTGACGTCACTTCCTCTGTTGTGGTTCTCTCCTCTTCTTTTCTTTGGTCCCTTGGACGAGCCATTTTTATGTTAAAATGTACATGTGGGGTTTCAGGACATGTGACATTGCACACATTTGATTGGCTATGTAGTTCTGATGACGAATGACTTTGATCAGAGTGTTTGATCTTTGACATACCTCTTTACTACTCCCTTTCTCAAGCTGTAAACTAATTCTATAATACCCATTCCTACGGTGTCCATCCATTCCTACCTAATAGATTCATCAAGCAGGTTCCCTGGCTCTGTGGTATGTCCTTGCCTTCTTTTTAAACTGGTACAACACTTGAAGAATATACAAGAAAGGCTTGCAGTGCCTGTAATTAAAGTCACTGTAAATTCAGTTCATCCTGGTTTGAGTAAAGTACAGTAATTAAAACTTAATACAAACAGTCTGCAAATTGAAGATTTTCCACTCCAGATGTATGTCAAGGTACTGTTACAATATATGTACTGTATATAAATTCATGTACTTTAATAGTACACCAGTTTGGCAAAACAATGCAAAGGTCAGAAGAGTTCAGAGACACAGCATTAACAGAATAAGTGCCAGGTATGGCCAGAATGTTATTAGGAGGATGCCTTGTAGTGATATCATGGCTTGGCAGCTGCCAGAGGGTTGTCCAACTCTTAAGAAAGGAAACTGTATGGAGAGTCCTGGAAGTAACTTTAATAACATAAAAGATACAAAATAGGCAGCAGGCTGTGAGAGTTCCCACAAACCACTAAGTGGCAGTTGAAGGAACCTATAGGTAACCAATGGGTTCTTGATGAAGATTACAAAAGGCAGGCAGCACCTGTGCCTTCAAACATTGTGCCTTTGTAAGTCAGGGATGCAGGGAGACTTATTGCTAGAAGGAGATACTCAGGGCGGTGAGATAAAGGATCACTGGGGCTTTCTGCTCCCCCAACTGGTTTGTTAAATTGCGCATTAAGTAGCCCCAGGCTAGAGTATAAGATTGCCTCAGCCACGTTATCTCTCAAATAAGTTTGGGCAAGTGCTCAAAGTCAAAGCAAGGGAGTGAAGCCAGAGCTTGAGGTAAGAGTGAGAGTTTGGGAGTTATGAAGTCTTTATGGGTTTTGCTCAGTAAGGAATCATTGTTTTTGATAAAGGGCTTTGTTTTTGTTTCTGGCAATGGTTGCATACAGTGATATTCTTTATCAAAGGACACAAGCATCACCTATCCACTTTCAAAGTAACCATAGATAGGGTATCAGTATATCAGAGGGCACTCACCCCGACCAGGATAATTTAAAGTGACTTGTTAAACTAAAATGGTGTCTTTGGAATAAAAATGGAGTATATGGAGAAAGACCAGTGCAGACATGGGACTATTACTACATAGGAAGAACATTCAAAAATTGTACAGGCAGTGTTTGGCCGTAACTTAAACCTGCTGTAGCTGAGAGGCATCAGCGCTAGCTGCTGTGTACATATATTTTGATGCACATGTTGCATGATTTTTTTTTTACTCTTTTGCAGTGTGTTTTTGCTTTTTTTTAATAACTACTAGCCACGGGTACCTGTTGAAGACAGGTTATAGAATAATTTTAAAAATATTTGCTCTCTCTTGCCCTGCATGTGCGTGAGTGTGAACACTTCTTCACCTCCGCTCCCTCTCTTGAGCACATTTCCATAAAGCCTGCTTCTCAGACTCTGTCAGTAGTTTCAAGGTACCTTTCTCACTTCCTCTCTGGTTTTATACTTGCCGTCTTTAAAGATGACTCTCTCAGCATGCCTCATATGCCTTTACTCCTCTTCGTGTGCCTCACACTCACACTTCCTCTTTCATCACATCACCAAAGCCAAATGACCAATCAGATTGCTCATGGGGGCTGGACACCCAGAACTTAGTGTTTTATTATATAGCAGATGATTTTGAGGTTCTTTAAACAAATATTAGATTTTTAAATATATAACGTGCTCTGAGCTCATCAATGGAATAAGCACAAAATAAAGTAAATTGCATTTAATTTAAATTAATGTTTACTATCCAGTTAAATTCATTTTCATTATTGTTTTTAAAAGACATTGAGTAAAAATTCTATTCCGATATTGATAGTCATATATTTCTGCAAAAATAAGTTGTCTACCAAGGGGATAGGGGGGGATTTTGTGATCTGTCGAGACTGCAAGGATCTAAGATAAAGGTAAAATGTTGATAAACAAGGCTTGAAAGCATTTGACCTTATCAAATCCTGGTTGGCAGTGTGGCATACGAAGAGCATGGATTATTACCTGGGTGAGAGGCCCAAGAGAAACATTATTGGCCAGCTGGGCAGAAAGATCATATCATGCCCAGCCGGTATAAAATAATGGAGGGACCAAAGGAAGCCGGAGCTTGGGAGTTGGTCCATCCCCAATACGCTAGGTGGCAGTGGTCCTCGTGTAAGAGCCCAGTTTGGACACCTGCAGGGGTGATAGGGAAATGGAGTCCGGAGGTGCAGCCCTGTAGGGGCTCTAAGTAATGAAGAAGAAGAGGCATAAATAAATAGGGAATTTAAACATCAGAAGTTTTTTGGGGTTAGCTATTCCACATATCCAAAAGAAGGCAAATAGAGCTGGCAAGGCTTTTAATTGTTTATTGATGTGTGGCTCATTCCCACAGATCTATACTACAAACCTCAGAGCATATCATTAAAACAGGGGAAGGTAATTGAGTAATACAAACAAGCGGGCAGTATGTGTGCTTTCAAATTGAATGTGGATATTTACAGCCAGAACAGATAATGACTTCACAGATTTACAATGCACTTACTCAGCACTATTTCTTGCACAGGTTCCCAGATTAATGTGTTCAGTAGGCCTATAGGTGCTTGCTCCTTGATCATTACAAACATGGCAATAAATCAGATCAGTGTGCTGTAGCTACAAGGGCACAAAATGAAAAGCCAGCAATGCCATACATTAATGTTTTATCCTAAAGTTGTACTGAGGGAACTTCATTTAGAATAAATGTTATATTAAATATACTTTATGATTTTTTTAAATAGGATTAATAAAATATATATGTACATCTATTTTGAACAGTACATAAAGAGTAGCTGTAGCTGTAAAATTCACTAAATTAATCTAAATATTATAAGGTTAAAGGTAGGAACCAAACCTGGACAAGGCACTAGTCAATCACAAGGGCACTCCTACAAAGAGAGATACGATCAACTTAACACAAACATCTTTGACAGGTACAGTACATGTCAAGTTAATTGTAACTAAGAGGAAAACTAAAGTAATATAAAATAATGTCCTCACACCCATTTAATCTGATTCAAGGTACATGTCAGGGATCAGTATTTCATTCCAAAGGTAATAATGAGACACAATGAATGGGAGTTTTAATCCACCAGGGAATTAATTTTATAGCTCCAAAGACAATAGCAGATTCTCAAGGGTGCTAACTTATGGTGATGAGGAAATTAAATGAAACTAAAATAGGTCTGGTTGACATATATGTACCAAACTCAGGCGATAAAGAATCTACCTTACTAAAAAAGGATAAGTGTGTCTGTGTCTGTCTCTGTGTCTGTCCGGTTGCTATGTCTTTGTCATTTCAAAAGATCAAACATTTTTAGGAATAAAATGCATTGCATTTGTCATACCATAAGAATTCTGTACTCAACTTGCATATAACAGAGATGTGTGCATTGCATGATGCACTGCAAATGTTAATGTTGGGGTCTACATTGATTACTTAAATTTCAGACTTTTTTAGATGGGGAGCACAAATAGTTTATGATAAATGTTTTAGAAGAAATTCCTAATATGAACTTGCATAAACATGTAATAGCGGTGGATTTTAACAGTCTACTAGACTCATCTTTATATCAGTCAACACTGATTTGGTAGTGCTTTATTCAAAACTACCGCAATAATTTTAAACTTCATAAAGGGTCATAGCAAATTGGACCCATGGAAATTTCTTTACCCTTATTCAAGACAATAGTCCTTCTTTTCTACAGTACATCATAGTTATTCATGAAATGACTATTTCTTTCTTGGCAACAACCTTTTGCTCTTAGTTTTTGAAAATACAATGCAATCATTATCTGTAATCATGGTCCCCATATTTTGGAGATTTAATTACTAGTTTCCATTACTGAATAATGATGTCAAGGTATTGGCCACAATTGGCCATAATTCTAGCAAAATGAACTGAGAATAATATCACAGGATCAAACTGGATTCATTAAGGCAGGCAACTATTGTCAAATGCTCACCATTTGTTGGATGTACTGTACACTCCCTCAACAACCAGGCACCCTGAAGTTTTAGTGCCCCTATTTGTAGACAAAGCTTTTGATAGAGTATGGATGAGGATATCACTTTACTGTTTTATGCAAATTTGGGTTTGGGCCACATATGGATAATGGATGGATGGATGGATTAAATTAGTTTGCTCAAGCCCAGAAGCCTTTCTGAAAGTAAACATTATAAACTCAGAATACTTTGAACTAGGACATTGAACTTGACAAGACGGTACAATATGTCCAAAGCTATTTGTAATCGCTATTGAATCACTGCCTAGTCATCTTCAGCAAAACTCAGAAGTAAAGGGTATTATAAGGAAAAGTATGTTACAAAAAATACAATTATTTTAGGGTAATGTCTAAATCAATAATGTTAACAGTGAGAATTTAATATAAAGTTTTGTAAAAAAAAAAAAAAAAAAAGCTTATATAAAACACCACAATAAATAGATAAATCCAAATAAATGAAAAAGTAAATAAAGTGCAAATAAACATAAGGTAAAAAATAAAAAGAAATTGCACATATAATATTTAAAAATAAATACACAAAAAATAAAAATGTATTTTACACATTAAAAAGTGGCTTATAAACATATTTCTGTAACTTTCAAAATCATGCAGGCATTATGTCCTCCAGGTCCAAACACCTTCAAACACTGTACTGCACTGAAGTTAGAGCTCAGACTGAATGGTAGATCTCATATAAGATTTAATCAGCTTTAAGGATTTAAAGATGAAAAACTTCTCTTTCCAGAGGCAACAATGACATCTTGACATCTTAGACCCCTTCTCACTGTTATCCATTCACTCTGTGGCTGAATTGGTGCTGCTGAATTTGGCCTCTTACTGACTGCAGTGGGACCTGGAATAACAGAAGACAGAATCAGAAAGGGCCAAATTGTCCAAACAAACTGTGTCACTCCAATTTTTGTTTCGAGACATGTGAATCATGATTTACAAAAGTCACTCTGATTACATGTAACATTACTAAAAAAAACTAATGTTCATAACAAACACTCTCGTAGCATAGACTCGGGCCCCATCCTTAGGAGTGTTTTGACTGTGTCATTGTAGTATGTTGAAGCTATGCTTCAATTAAAGTCCTAGCAGATCTGACGTTCCACGGAGTACCTATATAAGTGAATGCCTGGGGGGAAGCCTATCAGTTCAGGGGCCCTCCCAGTTTGGGGGCCCCAGACAATTTCCTACATTGCCTATCTGGGCCACACAGAATAAAATCCAATAAAGATTGTTCTCTGAACATTTAGAATTGTAAAATTTATGTTAATCTATGATTTTCATGATGAAATGCATTGAAGCATTTATTTTGTTAGATTTTATAGATAACTTGTTAAATTAATTTAAATAAATTACACTATTAATAATTACAAATCCATAAGTTGATGACATTTCTGTGGTCTTTAAAAGTCTTGAAGAATCAGTGTTGTAAGGTTGCAGCTATCTTTACTTTTACAGAGATGTTTAATGCAGTTGTTTATGCGGAGAAGCGAGAAGAAAGAAAAAGGAAGGATAAGAACTGAGTTTGAATAGAAAGTATGGCTGCAATAAAGAAAGCCCACCCAGAATAATATCCTATGTTTGTGTCTTCGACTGCCACCTCACAAACTCAGCACTTCCACATTATTAAAAATAAACCAATAGGCTGTAGCTGATACCCATTCATGCATCAGACTCTTGGAGCCTTGATTCACCTGTCATAATGTTTCGGTTTTGAATGTACAGCTGATTTTACAGCCACAATGGACTTTTTACAGATATAGAGGCAAAGTAGCCTGGGAGTACCAAGAAAGCCTTCTTCTGAGACAATTCAACAATGTGAAAAGGGAAGAATTAGAGTGTTTCTTGTTAGATGGCTACTAGGTGTTAGGGAGTATCCCCTCCATGCTTGCCTGTTGATATTCCTAAATAACCATCAGGCCGAGGCCGAAGAAAAATGCAGTACAGTACAGCATGGCTGTGAACCCACAACCTGGTAGAATGCAAGTTTAGAGGCTTAGCTACTGGGTATAGAAAATGCGCTGCCACTGTCTTTATAAAATACAAATTTGTTTTTTTTTTGTTTTTTTTGCATTCCATTATACTCATGCAATTCCATATATTTTTCAGAAATAAACACACCATGCATTGTCCAAGGCAGTGTGGGAATTTTTAATAAATAATGGAATTTATTTATTTCATTTAAGGATACTCGAATAATTTATACATTTCCACCAAGCTATCTGAGTGGCTACTATGTGTCCAAAAAAGAGTAAAAATAGGTTGTGTTGTGGAGGCTTATTATTTTCTTTGTTTGATTTGTATTCATCCATCCATCTGAGGAAGCTTGAGCCTACCTCAGCAAACATCAGGAGT